>NW_020701177.1:0-1164 GCF_002925995.2 Terrapene triunguis | reverse complement strand
ATGTGACTAATCGGAATCATACGAACAGTGATGACAAGCCTGGATTCAATGAATAGAACCTGCAGCAGGGCTGGCGCTGCATTCCAGTTGACTAGCATCACCCCACGTCCCCTGTGATTTGGCCTCCTGCAGTTTGTCATTGGCTGTGACGGGGGGTAAAGCTGGTGCACACAAAGCCAAGCACCTCAGGTTCCCTGATGGCCCAGTGGCCCCCAAGGGAATGTGCAGGCATGCTTCATAAAGACAGTTGCCTCCAGATCTGAACAGATACTGCCTGCTGCCCGTGCAACCTTGCTGATGACTCCTTGTCCTTTAGGGTGAAGACCTCCGGTGTCAGCGGCTCCCCGTATAGCAGGAATTGGGTACGTTGGCAGGTTTCACTATCTTTAAGATGCAAAGTGAAGGGGAAAGGCTACGAGCTGTTTCCATTTGCAGATGTTCTGTGCAGCGGCAGAGGACTCAGCTGGGCTGTCGGGGTGATTCAGTGACAGGGCTGGAGGACAGGCAGCGCTAGGTAGCTTGAGAACCCCTCCCCTACATCTGCTCATGCTGCGTGGTGGGTTGTTCAAGCTACACAGAAATCTGACATTCAAAGTAAGCTCGGAGTGTTAAAATCTTGATGCCCCAAATCAGGATTTTTCAATGGGTCCCATTTCTGGAGGTGCCGTGTGCTCTGGGCTATAACAGGGTTCTCAGAATAACTAGATAAATTCATGTAGGATAGGTCCATCAATGGCTATTAGCCAGGATGGGCAGGGATGATGTCTCTAGCTTGTGTTTGCCAGAAGCTGGGAATGGGTGGCAGGGGATGGATCACCTGATGATTCCCTGCTCTGTTCATTCCCTCTGGGGCACGTGGCATTGGCCACTGTAAGAAGACAGGATACTGGGATAGATGGACCTTTGGTCTAACCCAGTATTGCCATTCTTGTTTTTATGTTCTTATGGTCCCAATCTTGCCAGGGGCTGAGCGAGATGAGACCCCACGGAATATCAGTGACTAGTTCACAAATCGCCTCGGGTATATTTGCTGCTGGAAATTTAGTCAGAAAATACATTTTCAAAGGTTTTATTCTCTGGCTCGATTGTGAACACAGAATTCAGAGCTGCCTTGCTCTGTGGTAACTGGTCCGAAAGGGCGTATTTCTTTTTCCTGACTGGCTG
>NW_020701176.1:0-2031 GCF_002925995.2 Terrapene triunguis | reverse complement strand
TTATTTCAGCAAGATCACAGCTGTGACAGCATCATCGTTACCACTCGACTGCACCCAAGGTAGCCATGTGACTAATCGGAATCATACGAACAGTGATGACAAGCCTGGATTAAATGAATAGAACCTGCAGCAGGGCTGGCGCTGCATTCCAGTTGACTAGCATCACCCCACGTCCCCTGTGATTTGCCCTCCTGAAGTTTGCCATTGGCTGTTATGGGGTTAAAGCTGGTGCACACAAAGCCAAGCACCTCAGGTTCCCTGATGGCCCAGTGGACCCCAAGGGAATGTGCAGGCATGCTTCATAAAGACAGTTGCCTCCAGATCTGAACAGATACTGCCTGCTGCCTGTGCAACCTTGCTGATGACTCCTTGTCCTTTAGGGTGAAGACCTCTGGTGTCAGCGGCTCCCCGTATAGCAGGAATTGGGTACATTGGCAGGTTTCACTATCTTTAAGATGCAAAGTGAAGGGGAAAGGCTGCAAACTGTTTCCATTTGCAGATGTTCTGTGCAGCGGCAGAGGACTCAGCTGGGCTGTCGGGGTGATTCAGTGACAGGACTGGAGGACAGGCAGCGCTAGGTAGCTTGAGAACCCCTCCCCTATATCTGCTCATGCTGCGTGGTGAGTTGTTCAAGCTACACAGAAATCTGACATTCAAAGTAAGCTCGGAATGTTAAAATCCTGATACCCCGAATCAGGATTTTTCAAGGGGTCCCATTTCTGGAGGTGCCATGTGCTCTGGGCTATAACAGGGTTCTCAAAATAACTAGATAAATTCATGGAGGATAGGTCCATCAATGGCTATTAGCCAGGATGGGCAGGGATGATGTCTCTAGCTTCTGTTTGCCATAAGCTGGGAATGGGTGACAGGGGATGGATCACTTGATGATTCCCTGTTCTGTTCATTCCCTCTGGGGCACCTGGCACTGGCCACTGTAAGAAGACAGGATACTGGGATAGATGGACCTTTGGTCTGACCCAGTATTGTCATTCTTGTCTTTATGTTCTTATGGTCCCAATCCTGCCAGGGGCTGAGCGAGATGAGACTCCACGGAATATCAGTGACTAGTTCACAAATCGCCTCAGGTATATTTGCTGCTGGAAATTTAATCAGCAAATACATTTTCAAAGGTTTTATTCTCTGGCTCGATTGTGAATACAGAATTCAGAGCTGCCTTGCTCTATAGTAAGAGGTCTGATAGAGCGTATTTCTTTTTCCTGACTGGCTGAGGGCTCCAACATTTCTGTCCCTCAGAACTACAGGGCTACCAGCATCTCTGCCCCCTCTCTGGTCTCCGAGTGCCAGATGTCAGGCCTCAGACACTGCCCTTTCATGGGGTGGAATCCTGCGGTCCTCCCACCCTCAGGCTGGGCCCTGGGCTACAGCACACTGTGGGTCGATTGTGCTTGCCCAGCAGTTCCCAATGGGTTTGGCACCTGTCGTTCTTCCCTTTGGGAGTCTGCGACTAGTGGTGAGACGAGTGGCCAGCCAGCCTTCTTTAAACAAAATACTGTTTAATCTGAACAGAAGGAAGAAAGTGTAACATGGGAGAATAAGAGGGTTTTCAAACAACAGTCTGTACACGTCTCTGAGTCCAAGCCCTCCCATTCTGACGGGGACCCAGGCAGGCCGAGGGCTTTCAGACTTCCCCAGCGGTGTCTGTGCTTGTCAGTTTGAAGAGCTTCTGAGCAACAGCTGCCCCATCTCTGGACAGACTCCCAGCACTGGCAAAACAAGCTGTGTAATGGGGCTGGAGCCCGGGAATAGGATCTTTCCAGCTTGTAGCTCCAGTGTTGTCTCTCAACTTCCCTGGGGTGCTGACTGAGCGATGGCTTTTCTTGAGCTGTTGCTTCCCTTCCTGCTTGTTTTCCAGCAGCCTGCTATTGAACCAAGATGAGCCATACTGGTTTCTCCCAATATAGGTATAGCATAAACACCAATACTTAACCCAATATAGTTATACAGCAAACATCCCAAGCACTGTGCACACATTCATTATTGCAGCTCAGCTCCATGTCTGCCCCAGTGCCA
>NW_020701175.1:0-1241 GCF_002925995.2 Terrapene triunguis | reverse complement strand
CCATAGTACCTGTACAGAGAGCCAGAAAATGGTTTCTTACCTCTATCTACACTGGGGAGGATGGGTTCTCCTCTTTCTTCTTCTGGTGGTAACATACTGCCTGTTTTCTTAACTGTTCTGCACTGCCCTCTCTGATTCTTCAGTATGCTGTGCCTGCAATACCAAACGCTGACTTCTATCCAGAAAGTCTTCATTTTCTCTGATATAACGCAGGGTTCATACTTGGGTCTCTAGTCCTTTAACCTTCTCTTCCAATATGGAGACCAGCTTGCACTTCACACAGACGAAGTCACTTCTGTGCTCTGGGAGAAAGACAGACATGGCACATCCTATCCAGGTCACAACAGCTGATCACTCACTATCCATAATGTGTTCCTTCTAAGAGCCTCTTCAGGTGATAATGTTGTACTTACTGATCACAGAAGCCTGAAAAGCAACCCCCTCCCAACATTCTGTGGGATCTCCCCCCAGGCAAACTCCCTATATTTAGCTATTCTAACCAGCCTACTGATCTCTGTGCAGCCCCATCCACCATGTATAATGTCCCTTCAGTAGATCCTGTGGGCAGTGGCTACTGTGAGAGGCCCTGGAAGCACATCTCTGATGAACCTGTGCTAGCAGGGAGCTGGAGACGGTCCTAGAGAAGATGTGGAGGCCCAGAGATTGTGGTTGGATGCAGGGGCGGCTCTATGGTTTTTGCCGCCCCAAGCATGGCAGTCAGGTGGCCTTCAGCGGCATGCTTGCGGGCGGTCCACGGTCACGTGGATTCAGCGGCGTTTCTGTGGGTGATCTGACGGTCCCGCGGCTTCGGTGTACCCGCCGCCTAATTCCTGCCGAAACCGCGGGACCGGCGGACCTCCCGCAGGCACGCCACTGAAGGCCGCCTGACTGCTGCTGCCCTCATGGCGACTGGCAGGCCGCCCCCTGCGGCTTGCCGCCCCAGGCACGCGCTTGCTGCGCTGGTGCCTCTAGCCGCCCCTGGGTGGGTGGGCGTAGCTACCACTGAGATCTGTGTCTCACTTTGGGGATCCCTGGAACCTGGGTCCCCCTTTTCAATCCTCAGGAAGAAGGAAAGGGACCTCCCCTCCTGGAATGATCTGAAGGAAATTTCCATGTAGAGAACCTTATGGAATCTCCCTTCACTTCCCTGGCCTGCACCCTGAGTTTGTAATGTAGGACGGGGGCTGCCAGTGCGAAATCAGGTCCTATATTATTATTATTGTTTTATGTTATGTTATTTC
>NW_020701174.1:0-1093 GCF_002925995.2 Terrapene triunguis | reverse complement strand
CCATAGTACCTGTACAGAGAGCCAGAAAATGGTTTCTTACCTCTATCCACACTGGGGAGGATGGGTTCTCCTCTTTCTTCTTCTGGTGGTAACATACTGCCTGTTTTCTTAACTGTTCTGCACTGCCCTCTCTGATTCTTCAGTATGCTGTGCCTGCAATACCAAACGCTGACTTCTATCCAGAAAGTCTTCATTTTCTCTGATATAACGCAGGGTTCATACTTGGGTCTCTAGTCTTTTAACCTTCTCTTCCAATATGGAGACCAGCTTGCACTTCACACAGACGAAGTCACTTCTGTCCTCTGGGGGAAAGACAGACATGGCACATCCTATCCAGGTCACAACAGCTGATCACTCACTATCCATAATGTGTTCCTTCTAAGAGCCTCTTCAGATGATAATGTTGTACTTACTGATCACAGAAGCCTGAAAAGCCCCCCCCCCGCAACATTCTGTGGGATCTCCCCCCAGGCAAACTCCCTATATTTAGCTATTCTAACCAGCCTACCGATCTCTGTGCAGCCCCATCCACCGTGTATAATGTCCCTTCAGTAGATCCTGTGGGCAGTGGCTACTGTGAGAGGCCCTGGAAGCACATCTCTGATGAACCTGTGCTAGCAGGGAGCTGGAGACGGTCCTAGAGAAGATGTGGAGGCCCAGAGATTATGGGTGGATGCAGGGGCGGCTCTATGGTTTTTGCCCCCCCAAGCATGGCAGTCAGGTGGCCTTCGGCGGCATGCCTGCAGGCGGTCCACGGTCACGTGGATTCGGCGGCATTTCTGTGGGTGATCTGATGGTCCCGCGGCTTTGGCGTACACGCTGCCGAATTCCCGCTGAAACCGCGGGACCGGCGGACCTCCCGCAGGCACGCCACTGAAGGCCGCCTGACTGCTGCTGCCCTCATGGTGACTGGCAGGCCGCCCCCTGCGGCTTGCTGCCCCAGGCACGCGCTTGCTGCGCTGGTGCCTCTAGCCGCCCCTGGGTGGGTGGGCGTAGCTACCACTGAGATCTGTGTCTCACTTTGGGGATCCCTGGAACCTGGGTTCCCCTTTTCAATCCTCAGGAAGAAGGAAAGGGACCTCCCCTCCTGGAA
>NW_020701173.1:0-1476 GCF_002925995.2 Terrapene triunguis | reverse complement strand
GCCAAATGGCCCCCAAGGAAATGTGCAAACATGCTTCATAAAGACAGTTGCCTCCCTATCTGAACAGATACTGCCTGCTGCCTGTGCAACTTTGCTGATGACTCCTTGTCCTTTAGGGTGAAGACCTCTGGTGTCAGCGGCTCCCCTTCTAGCAGGAATTGGGTATGTTGGCAGGTTTCACTATCTTTAAAATGGGAAGTGAAGGGGAAAGGCTGCGAGCTGTTTCCATTTGCAGATGTTCTGTGCAGCGGCAAAGGACTCAGCTGGGCTGTCAGGGTGACTCAGTGATGGGTCTGGGGGGCAGGCAGCGCTAGGTAGCTTGAGAACCCCTCCCCTACATCTGCCCATGCTGCTTCGTGGGTTGTTCAAGCTACACAGAAATCTGACATTCAAAGTAAGCTCGGAGTGTTAAAATCTTGATGCCCTGAGTCAGGATTTTTCAAAGGGTCATGTTTCTAGAGGTGCCGTGTGCTCTGGGCTATACCAGGGTTCTGAAAAGAACTAGATACATTCATGGAGGATAGGTCCATCAATGGCTATTAGCCAGGATGGGCAGGGATGGTGTCCCTAGCCTCTGTTTGCCAGAAGCTGAGAATGGACGACAGGGGATGGATCACTTGATGATTCCCTGTTCTGTTCATTCCCTCTGGGGCACCTGGCGCTGGCCACTGTCCCAAACACTGTGTTTAACTCACACATTCATTATTGCAGCTCAGCTCCATGTCTGTCCCAATGCCATTCCTGTGATCCACATTTTATGAATACAGAACATAGGCAGTCAGACAGAGAGAGAGAGAGAGAGAGAGAGAGTAGTAGACTACTTTCTTGTGTGAAATGAGGTTCCATTTCCATGAATACTCATGCACTTGACTTTGAAATCCACTTCCTGAAAGCCCTCATCATGGCTGAATAACAGGTGCTGGGGTTACTATGTACTAGTGAGTGAGAGCTCAGGGAATGAATATTTCATATATCGATCCCAAAGGCTGTTACCACTCTGGATACAGGCTACATACTGACAGAACAGAACCTGAAGAGAACCAGTCAGCTATTAACCCAGGGAGAGAGGAGCTAATAGACTTTTGTTTGCTGACAA
Organism: Terrapene triunguis; assembly: GCF_002925995.2. Lineage (NCBI taxonomy): Eukaryota > Metazoa > Chordata > Testudines > Emydidae > Terrapene > Terrapene triunguis. Next base: position 380 of record NW_020701173.1, on the reverse strand, counting down.
GCAACTGAATGAGGGCTGATGAAACACACCACTTTTTAAGTCCCACTGTAACCTTAGAAATCATCTCGGAAAGCAGATCAGAGGGGAAAGAATGTTTTCTGACAAGCGACTGAATGAGGGCTGAGACGCTGCGATCTTTTCAGGTTCTGAAGAAATCCCGATGACATAAGCTAGGTTTTAAGTCCCACTGTAACTTGAGAAATCATCTCAGAAAGAAGATCAGAGGGGAAAGAATGGGTTGACATGTGTGTACTAAAGTACAGATATGCAAATTGAATGCCAAAACTTTTCATCATAATACAAATATTACAAACCAAAGGTTCATGACATGCCTGTCTAGCCAAAGCTAGCAGTAGAGTTGTTGGAATCACTATAGGAAG
>NW_020701172.1:1240-2929 GCF_002925995.2 Terrapene triunguis | reverse complement strand
GGCCAAATGGCCCCCAAGGAAATGTGCAAACATGCTTCATAAAGACACTTGCCTCCCTATCTGAACAGACACTGCCTGCTGCCCATGCAACCTCTCTGATGACTCCTTGTCCTTTAGGGTGAAGACCTCCGGTGTCAGTGACTCCCCTGCTAGCAGGAATTGGGTACGTTGGCAGGTTTCACTATCTTTAAAATGCAAAGTGAAGGGGAAAGGCTGCGAGCTGTTTGCATTTGCAGATGTTCTGTGCAGCAGCAGAGGACTCAGCTGGGCTGTCGGGGTGACTCAGTGACAGGGGCTGGAGGGCAGGCAGCACTAGGTAGCTTGGGAACCCCTCCACTACATCTGTTCATGCTGCTTCATGGGTTGTTCAAGCTACACAGAAATCTGACATTCAAAGTAAGCTCGGAGTGTTAAAATCTTGATGCCCTGAATCAGGATTTTTCAAGGGGTCATGTTTCTAGAGGTGCCGTGTGCTCTGGGCTATACCAGGGTTCTCAAAAGAACTAGATAAATTCATGGAGGATAGGTCCATCAATGGCTATTAGCCAGGATGGGCAGAGATGGTGTCCCTAGCCTCTGTTTGCCAGAAGCTGAGAATGGACGACAGGGGATGGATCACTTGATGATTCTCTGTTCTGTTCATTCCCTCTGGGGCACCTGGCGCTGGCCACTGTCAGAAGACAGGATACTGGGATAGATGGACATTTGGTCTGACCCAGTATGGCCATTCTTGTTTTTATGTTGGGCCTAATCCTGCCAAGGGCTGAGCGAGATGAGACCCCACGGAATATCAGTGACTAGTTCACAAATTGCCTCGGGTTTATTTGCTGCTGGAAATTTAATCAGCAAATACATTTTCAAAGGTTTTATTCTCTGGCTCGATTGTGAACACAGAATTCAGAGCTGCCTTGCTCTGTGGTAACTGGTCCGAAAGGGCGTATTTCTTTTTCCTGACTGGCTGAGGGCTCCAACATTTCTGTCCTGTAGATACCCCTCAGAGTTACAGGGCTACTGGCATCTCTGCCCCCTCTCTGGTCTCTGAGTGTCACATGTCAGGCCTCGTAGCCTTCCCTCTCATGGGGCGGAATCCGGTGATCCTCCCACCCTCAGGCTGGGCCCTGGGCTACAGCACACTGCGAGTCGACTGGGCTTGCCCAGCAGGTCCGAGTGCGTTCGGCACCTGTGGTTCTTCCCTTTGGGAGTCTGTGACTAGTGGTGAGACGAGTGAACAGCCAGCCGCCTTGGACCAAAGTACTGTTTAATCTGAACAGCAGAAAGAAAGTGTAACATGGGAGAATAAGAGGTTTTACAAACAACAGTCTGTACACGTCTCTTACCCCAAGCCCTCCCTCTCTGATGGGGACCCAGGCAGGCCGAGGGCCTTCCGACTTCCCCAGCGGTGTCTGTGCCTGTCAGTCTGAAGAGCTTCTCAGCAACTGCTGTCCCAGCTCTGGACAGACTCCCAGCACTGGCAAAACAAGCTGTGTAGTGTGCCTGGAGCCCGGGAATAGGCTCTTCCCAGCTTGTAGCTCCAGTGTTGTCTCTCAACCTCCCTGGGGTGGTTACTGAGCGATGGCTTTTCTTGAGCTGTTGCTTCTCTTTCAGCTTCTTTTTTAGTAGCCTGTTGTTAAACTAAGGCTACGTCTTCACTACGGGGGGGGGGGGGGCAATTTAAGATACGCAAATTCA
>NW_020701172.1:0-1140 GCF_002925995.2 Terrapene triunguis | reverse complement strand
ATTTAAGATACGCAAATTCAGCTATGCGAATAGCGTAGCTGAATTCATCGTATCGCAGCCGACTTACCCCGCTGTAAGGACGGTGGCAAAATCGACCTCCGCGGCTTCCCGTCGACGGTGCTTACTCCCACCTCCGCTGGTGGAGTAAGAGCGTCGATTCGGGGATCGATTGTAGCGTCCCGACGAGACGCGATAATTCGATCCCCGAGAGGTCGATTTCTACCCGCCGATTCAGGCGGGTAGTGTAGACCTAGCCTGAGATGAGCCGTACTGGTTTCTCCCAATATAGGTATAGCATAAACATCCCAATACTTAACCCAATAAAGCTCTACTGCAACCATCCCAAGCACTGTGTTTAACTCACACTTTCATTATTGCAGCTCAGCTTCATGTCTGCCCCAATGCCATTCCCGTGATCCACATTTTATGAATACAGAACATAGGCAGTCAGAGAGAGAGACAGAGAGAGCGAGAGAGAGCAGTAGACTACTTTCTTGTGTGAAATGAGGTTCCATTTCCATGAATATTCATGCACTTGACTTTGAAATCCACTTCCTGAAAGCCCTCAATGTGGCTGAGTAACAGGTGCAGGGGTCACTATGTACTAGTGAGTGAGAGCTCAGGGAATGAATATTTCATATATCGATCCCAAAGGCTGTTACCACCCTGGATACCGGCTACAGACTGACAGAACAGAACCTGAGCAGACCCAGTCAGCTATTTACCCAGGGACAGAGGAGCTACTAGACTTTTGTTTGCTGACAAGCAACTGAATGAGGGCTGATGAAACACACCACTTTTTAAGTCCCACTGTAACTTTAGAAATCATCTCGGAAAGCAGATGAGAGGGGAAAGAATGTTTTCTGACAAGCGACTGAATGAGGGCTGAGACGCTGCGATCTTTTCAGGTTCTGAAGAAATCCCGATGACATAAGCTAGGTTTTAAGTCCCACTGTAACTTGAGAAATCATCTCTGAAAGAAGATCAGAGCGGAAAGACTGGGTTGGCATGTGTGTACTAAAGTACAGATATGCAAATGCCAAAACTTTTCATCATAATACAAATATTACAAACCAAAGGTTCATGACATGCATGTCTAGCCAAAGCTAGCAGTAGAGTTGTTGGAATCACTATAGGAAG
>NW_020701171.1:0-6173 GCF_002925995.2 Terrapene triunguis | reverse complement strand
ATATCACAGTCAACAATATCTATGGCTTGTCTACTGCACTCTTAACCGTGGGCTTGGACCCGTTGCTCATCTTCCTCTCTTATGTGATGATCCTCAAAACAGTGCTGAGCATCGCATCCCATGCGGAGTGTCTCAAGGCCCTGAACACCTGCGTTTCCCATCTCTGCGCCATCCTGCTCTTCTACATACCAAACATCGGCCTGGCTGTGACACACAGATTTGGGAATAGCTCTTCTCACTTGCTTCAGTTTGTCCTGGGGTACTTCTACCTGCTGGTCCCTCCCCTAATGAACCCCATTGTGTACAGTGTGAAAAGCAAACACCTTCGTGCGAGGATAATCAGGGTGTTCAACAACTGAAGGGCCAGTTCCTCACACTCCTCCCATTCTAGTGACCTGGGAGTCGAAAAACACAGGCCACAGCCATCTATTCCATCCTGGACCCTTCCATCCGAGAAGACATGAGCTACTGATCTCCACTCTGTAGAGAGAGGTTCAGATGGTATCTAAGACCCAGAGCAAGGGGAGAGGGGCTGGTGAGGGAGGAGAGCACAGTGGGGGAAGTAGACCAAGGCAGGAAGCAGCATTTACAAAGTGACTGTGTTCTCAGAATTCCTGTAGATACAGTCAGTAAAGAGAAGGGATGTGGATGTGGTTTCCCATTACACCTGGCCTGTCAATGTCCCGTCTCTGGCTAAACATCCATGGACCATGACAAAAGCTGCACAGCTGTTCTGCAGTCACTGTCCTGGCCCTTCCTGAGCTCTCTGGGTGCTGCGTGATCCAAGGAGCTGCACCAGCTTTGGACAGGGGCTATTCCAGGGGCATAGACACCCACCCATCCCCTACGCCCTCAGCCAGATTCTTGTGACTGAATTGTGTCAGAGATGATTAACACAGGAGCCCCAGGAGAAGCCATTCAGGTATCCCCTCTCCCACTGATAGCTCTGCACACAGCACACCTGCTGAGCCCTCTTCCCACCGAGGCAGAGCAGAGCTACATGTGTGAGTGAGGGTCTGACACACAGGAGTCCTGGCAAGAGACTCAGGCCCAGATTCCCTCCATTTGTGCTGCCCCAGCTGCTTGGAAAGGGTGGAAACACACCTCAAGTCCCCCAGAGAGGCACAGCTGGCTCCTATCCCAGCCTAGCTCATGCAGTTTAGGGTGACCACCTTTTCAAAAGGTAAAAGCAGGACACATGAAGGAGTCCTGCCTCCCTGTGACCCTGCCCCTGCCCCTCTTCTTCCCCCTGAGGCTGCACCCACTCCTCCTCCTCCTCCTCTAAGGCCTTTGCCGCATCTTTCCCCGCACAAGGCTTCATGCTCTGCTCCTCCTCTTCTCCTTGAGGTCCTGCCTCCTGGTCTTCCTGAAAGCTGGAGGTAGGCTGTGTTAAGAGCAACCCAGGGATCCCGGCCCACCATGGGGAACCACAGACCCTCTATCTGCCGTGGGTGTGGGGGGGGCAAGAGGAGGAGCAGGGCCCCCAAAACAGCCCCCATCCCATGACCCTGACTCCCCACAGGTACCAAAATGGAGTTTAGTGTCATGTGGTCTGATCACATGTCTTTGCATTCCCTGCTGAGTCATAGCAGCCATCACCCATAGGCTGTCTGGAGCGTTCTCAGGAAGGCTCACCTGGTAGGGGTTAAGCTTCTCCTAGGGCCTATTATTTCCCCTAATAGCCCATTACTAAGGGTATGTCTACACCCTGCCGCTAGTTCGGCGGCTGGGAATCGAAGTTCTGGGTTCGACTTATCGCATCTTGTCTGGACGCGATAAGTCGAACCAGGAAGTGATCGCCGTCGACTGCGGTACTCCAGCTAGACGAGAGGAGTACCTCAGAGTCGACGGGGGAGCCTGCCTGCCGCGTGTGGACCAAGGTAAGTTCGAACTAAGGTACTTCGAACTTCAGCTACGTTATTCACGTAGCTGAAGTTGCGTACCTTAGTTCGAATTGGGGGGTAAGTGTAGACCAAGCCTAAGAATAGACCCTTCATAACCAGCTCTCTAGACTGTAAGTATTTTGCCTAGTGGGTGTCACCCAGGTGTAACTAGACAGATTCATAGATTCATAGATTCTAGGACTGGAAGGGACCTCGAGAGGTCATTGAGTCCAGTCCCCTGCCCTCATGGCAGGACCAAATACTGTCTAGACCATCCCTGATAGACATTTATCTAACCTACTCTTAAATATCTCCGGAGATGGAGATTCCACAACCTCCCTAGGCAATTTATTCCAGTGTTTAACCACCCTGACAGTTAGGAACTTTTTCTTTTTCCTATACATAGTCAATATTCATAACCTCAGATGCAAAAATAATAAATGCATATGCGTGGGATAATCATATTCTGCCAGTCATAACTTTTCCATAGACCGCTCACAGGACACATTTTGTATAAGATGCGTTATAACTATGTCATAATCATATCACAATGATGAATATTGTCACAACTTCCTCCTCTGCTGCCCTGGAACCTACATGGCACATACAAAAAGCTCAGGTTCTTCAAGAAGAGACAACTGCGTGGTAGCAGACTGGGGCAGGGGGGACACTGGGCTGGAGTCACGGGGGCCAGGGAGGCTCTGTGATTCTCTGGGAGGGAGGCTCTTGGAAGCCATTACCACCCGGTGGAGGTCAGCCCAGCCCAGCCCTCAGGCTGCTATAAACTCCACTGAGTCAGGGGGAGAACAGGCCAGCAAATCAAACCCCTGGAACTGGCTCCTTGCCATTCCCGCTCTCTGTAGCACACGGGGGAGCTCTGCTGGCGCAGCAGAGAATCCAGCCGGGCCTGTCTCCGCTTGGAAGGCTGGTTCTGTGGTCTGGGCACTGCTCTGTGACTCAGGAGAGCTGGGTTGGATTCCCTGCCATCTGTGACCGTGGGTAATCCATAGGCTGTCTCTGCACCTCTGCACAGGTGGATAATAGTCCTGCCCTGCCTCACAGCGGTGGCGAGAGGATAAATACAGTCAAGATGCTCAGATACTCTATGACCCTTAGCTCAGGGTTCCACAGAGCAACACCCCTGACATTAATCTATCAAAGGCCTCTTATCACAGCCTTCTGTGACAGCTGGCTTCTGGGAAGCTCCCTGAGTCCAGCCCCTTGGTGTCTGTGGCGGATGTGGGGGTTCTCGGGGGTGACAGTGAGGGGTAAGTAGTGGATTTTTGAGGCGAGTGTTGCAGCGTCACGGGGACGGGTGTTTGTGAGCCATTGAGGCTGAATTGGTCTAACTGCCGAGCAATGGCCACATGGGGCTCATCTTAGACGGTCTGGCTCGAAGGAAGGAGTCTGAGGGAAAAGGTTACTATGGTGACTGGGCCTAGGCTCACACAGGTTTCAGTAAAGGATGTGCGATGGGCTTGGTCACAGAGATCCCCTTGGGACTGTCACCTGATGTGCTGACATTATCTCTGAGCTAGTTTTCCCTGCCAGCTTGGGACCTGCTCAGCAGGTTACCTGTCTCCAGGACCCAGACACCCAGTTCCCAATGGGATCCAAACCCCAAATAAATCTGTTTTACTCTGTATAATGCGTATCTAGGGTAAATTCATAAATTGTCCGCCCCCTATAACACTGATAGAGAGATATGCACAGCTGTTTGCTCCCCCAGGTATTAATCACTTACTCTGGGTTTATTAATAAACAAAACTGATTTTATTAAGTATAAAAAGTAAGATTTAAGTGGTTTCATGTAATAACAGACAGAACAAAGTAAGTCACAAACAAAATGAAACAAATTCGCAAGGCTAAGCCTAATACATTAAGAAACTGATTACAGGTAATATCTCACCCTCAAAGATGTTCCAATAAGCTTCTTTCACAGACTAGACTCTTTCCTAGTCTGGGCCCAATCCTTTCGCCTAGTACAGTCTTTGTTAGACCAGCAGACATCTCAGGTGATAAGCAGGGGTTTTCTCATGACTGGCAGGCCCCCCTGTCCTGCTCCACCCCCTTTTATAACCTTGGCACAAGGCGGGAATCCCCCGTTTCTCTGGGTACCCGCCCCTCATGCTAAATGGAAAAGTACCAGATCTAAGATGGATTTCACCACCATGAGATACGGCCACATGTCTCCGAGACCTCCAGTCTCCACCTCCCACAGGCCAGCCCACACGCACACGGGAAGGCCCGCAGGCAAACAAACCATCCACCATCAACCGTCACAACCAATGGGAGCCATCAAGCTCCCAATGTCCCATTGATGGGCCCACACACACCCGGTGCTACCACAACAGTGACACAAATCCACATCCCAGCTCCCCAACTCCAGACACAGAAACAACACATGCAAACAAATAGGATGAACACACCCAGCAGACCACAAGCTTTCCAATGACATCACACAAGAGACCTCTCGCATAAAGCACATTCCAGCCACATCACACTCACACTCACAAGCATACCTCCCCAAGAATGTGGAGTGCAAAGTCACAGGCTGCTTCAACAAGAAAGGGGCAAACCGATGGGAAGATGCTCTCAGGGACACAGGGAAACTAGGCTGTGTCCCAAGAGCTCCTTGGCTTCCCAAAAGAATGTAAGTTGGGCCAGTTCTATTTCTCTATCTCCAGAGCAAAGCCTGTCTAACTTAGGTTGTTGTGATACATGAGATAAATGAGCGTAGACGTGTGACAGCTGTCTTTTATTTTAAAACCTTTTTCTCTGATGCTTTCTGCTGTTTGCTAATAAACCTATTAGTTTTAAGGAAGCTGGGGGTGACTGTTTAGCTCTGGTCACAAACCCCGAATGGAAGAGATTGAAGTTTCCAGACGGGCCTTCTTGGCGATTAGCATTTAGTGCAGTTGGGATTGTGTTCCCAACTCGAAGAGTGGGAGAATTGTGAGACTCGCCCAAAGACAGGAAAGAACCTTGTTTAGAGGATAAAGAGACCATATATCCTGGTTTTACTGTGACAATAGAGACAATAGAGACAATGGAGACTCCCGCAGGCATCCATGGGATGGTGAGTGTGGGAGGCTGATAGGGACCTTATGCTGCCACCTACATGTGTGGTCCTGTAGCACAAAGGAGAGAGGCTCATGCTTTGGGGGTAGGGTGACCATACATTACTTTTTGGCCGAGGCAGTCCATTTTTTAAGCCCTGTCCCAGCCATCCTGATTATTTTTTTTTTTGTCAAAAGGAGGCATTTGTATTGTTTGCTCTTGCTGACTTGATCAGTTGGCAACAGCCAATGGGACAAATGCCCACTTCTGCCAATAAAGTGGGGCAGTGGGGAGCGAAGGAATGTTTCCTTTTCACCCATTTTTTGAGGTGAGTTTTGATAGAAAACAGATTATTTTTCTCTGAAAGCTCAGCTGCTGGGATGCTGCAGCTGCCTGGATCCCCAAGAGAAATTGGAGGCTTTTCATCTGCCTCTGCCTCATAACATAAATGAAGTTTGCACTGACGGAGTCTATGGCTGCACTCTTGGTATGGAAATGTCAAAACCTCCCGACCAGTCTATGGCTGGGGTATTGTGCCCATCATAGAATCATAGAAGATTAGGGTTGGAAGAGACCTCAGGAGGTCATCTAGTCCAACCCATGCTCAAAGGAGGACCAACACCAACTAAATAATCCCAGCCAGTGGGTTGTCAAGCCGGGCCTTAAAAACCTCTAAGGATGGAGATTCCGCCAGCTCCCTAGGTAACCCATTCCAGTGCTTCACCACCCTCCTGGTGAAATAGTGTTTCCTAATATCCTACCTAGACCTCCCCCACTGCAACTTGAGACCATTGCTTCTTGTTCTGTCATCTGCCACCACTGAGAACAGCCGAGCTCCATACACTTTGGAATCCCCCTTCAGGTAGTTGAAAGTTGCTATCAAATCCCCCCTCACTCTTCTCTTCTGCATACTAAATAAGCCCAGTTCCCTCAGCCTCTCCTCGTAAGTCATGTGCCCCAGCTCCCTAATCATTTTCATTGTCCTCCACTGGACTGTCTCCAATTTATCCACAACCTTTCTGTGGTGGGGGTTGTCAGACATCACTGATGTGGTGCTCTGCTCTGTCAACTGTGGAGGCCCAGAGATTGTGGGTGGCTGGGCGTAGCTACCAGTGGATCACTGAGATCTGTGTCTCACTTTGGGGATCCCTGGATCCTGGGTCCCCCTTTTCAATCCTCATGGAGAAGGAAAGGGACCTCCCCTCCTGGAATGATCTGAAGGAAATTTCC
>NW_020701170.1:0-25462 GCF_002925995.2 Terrapene triunguis | reverse complement strand
AGGTGGATGATAAGGTGCGAGGTGTTGACAACGGCCATAACTGCAGCAATGGTCGCAGCGGGCTCCATGCTCGCAGTGCTGTGGTGTCTGCGCTGTCACTCACCAGAAAAGTGCGCGAACTGGTTGCCCGCCAGCGCTTTCAGGGAGGGAGGGCGGGAGTGACGCTTGAATGACGGCAGTTACCCAAAACCATCCTCGACACATTTTTTTCCCCAGCAGGCATTGGGGGCTCGACCCAGAATTCCAATGGGCAGCGGGGACTGTGGGAACTGTGGGATAGCTGCCCACAGTGCACCGCTTCCAATGTCGACACTTGCCCCGTTAGTGTGGACTCACACAGTCGAATTACTGTTCTTAGTGTGGATACACACGTTCGACTTTGTAATATCGGTTCCACTAATTCGATTTAAGTAAAATCGAACTACTCTCGTAGTGTAGACATACCCTTTGTCTTCACTACATGTCTTTTTTTTATTCCCTCTGCATTTCACTTTCTGCAACAACTCTGTTCTTCCCTCCAGGCTTTATTCTCTTCCTCTTCCCCATTTTGTCAACTAAAATGATCAACAGTGAAGCAGTTAAGCTTGACATTTCAAATGTCTATAGAGATAACTGTACAAAAAAATTAATTGGGAATGGGGGAACTCACACCTTTTAAATTCATTGTTTCAAGCTGTCTGCAGACTCAGATGCACTCTTTGACACTGGTTCTAGTTCATATTTTCAATGTTATCGTTGTAATTGTTTAGAAACAAGATTAAAAAAAAATCCCAGATTCTTCAGGATCTGAATATGCCATTTAGACCACAAATATACATCAAATTGGCTGTTGGATGCTTTTGTTCTAGAATCTTGAACTTCCACAAAATTCCTGAGATGAAATCCTAGCCCAGTGACGTCAACGGAAATTTTGCTATTGACTTCAGTGGAACCAGAATTTCACTTAAGTGTGTTACTTCTCACACACAACCTACACTAGGCATGGCTTGCTTCCTATAAGAGTAGGAAGTAAGTTTGGCCATACTGAGTGGAATACAAGCTTTTAAGATGATAGTACTTTTGTCAGTTAACTCTTTGTGCAGAATACATGCATATTTTTCACATTTAAAAAAGAGAATAATCTTAAGGCCTTCCAACCAATTCTGAGTTCTCCTGAATCCCTCAAGAACTAATTTAAGTTTGCATGAAATAGCAAATAAGAATATTATTCAAGTGTGGGAAAAATCAATCTCTCCACATTTTAAAAAATATTAATCTGTCTATTTGTACACTAGAAGAGGATCAATACCAATGTTTGCAGATTTCAGTCTGTGTAGAATAATGCAATTTTTATGTCAATTGTTTAAATACTTGGTTGGCAATTAACATAAAACCCCAGCCAATTATAAGAGGAGGTTGTCCATAGCATGTGTAGTATTTTGAATGTAAGTTATGGCAATTTATTTAAAGAAACATTCTTTAAGTCCCAGTAAGTTCTGAGCCTAAAATTATTTAAGGAAAAAGATCGCTTGTTGAGGATCTAATTTTGCAATGACTTTCCATTGTAGAAAAAAATTAAAATAAAAAATTAGTCCACTGTGGGTCTGATCCTTAAGCCCTGTGCACTCAAAATTCCTGTTTACTGCAAATTGAGTTTTGAGCTTCTTTCCTCAATTTCTTCACTCCTTTCCCCCACCAGAGCAGAGTAGGCCAAACTGAGCAAGCTGAAAGCCAAGAGGTGCTTCGTATGCAAAGAAACTTTTAAGAGCAGCAGAAAGAGAGTTCTCCACGACTGCTTTCAGCGTGGGGACCATCAATCTACCAGGCAAAGGCGTTCTGATTCAGGACATATTGTCAGAGCCTCTGGTCCCGGGTACTATCCAAGCTGGAGACCCTCCAAGTGGCACGAGAGATTGTCCCTCCTGGTGCTGCCCACTCTGGCCCCTGCGGGGCCCCGGTCATGGTGTAAACCTGCATTTGGTCCACCACAATCTCCACCTCTACGGCAACGCTTCCCTTTGCAGGGGAGGTCTGGCCAACAATCGCCCTCTTGCAGCCGACACGTGTCTGACAATGATAGGCTCGAGGTGTGGCTCACCGGTAACCAGGTGCAGACATCTGGAGGCATGTGCCCTGCAGCAGGAGTTTCGGAGTTGGCGCCCAGAATCTCCACAGCACTGGTACCACTCCAGGGACAGGTCAAGGGACCGATGGTACCGTCGCCAATCCCCCAGGGCGGCGTCACTGCATGCAGCTGCATCTTCATGACACCAAGCCCGCTCTGGTTCCCGGTCCCACTCCACATTAAGCGTGAGGCGTAGATCGCTGGCCCGAGGCCATTGCAGATCCGCCGGTCCAGGCACTCTTCGAGGTCAGCCAGATCCAACTCCGGGAGGAGTGGCCAGTATTGATTGGGACAGAGCCACTACTCAGCCCAGTCTTGGTCACAGGGGAGCTACCACTCGGGATCTAGCTCAGGTTCAGAGTGAGGTTCCCTAGCTGCAGGACAAGCTCCAATACCTACATTGACAGCACCACAGCCGGCTCCGTGGCTGGCACAGTGGTACCCAGGGAACCAATGGGGATTCACTCAGGCCTCCTGCTCGGTATCCAGAGCTTTGGAGAGATCGGCTACCTCCCTCTCCTGCCCCCCTCCAGCTGCAGGCACCCCACAGGCACAGGAGGAAGTGGGCAAGCAAGCCGCCGGACCATCTCTGCTTGTGGAGAACCTCTTGGTACTGGCTTCCTCCTTGTCATCGCCAGACAGGAGAACCCTCCACCGGTTCCCCAGGATGATGCTAAGGCACATCAGGAGCTGTTAGAGGGTCGCCGCCAAGCTGGGCCTCCAGGTGGAGGAGTTAGAGGAGCCCGCGGACTCCCTCTTCGCTGTTCTCTGCCCCGTAGCCCCGGCCAGGGTAGCTTTGCCCCTACATAAGGGGGTTGCAAAGGTTACAAAGGCCCTCTGGCAAACCCCCTCCTCCTTGCCTCCAATCTCCAGGAGGGCAGAGCGCAAGTATTTCATGCCATTCAAGGGTCATGAATACGTTTATACCCATCCTGCTCCGAATTCCTTAGTGGTAGAGCCAGTCAACTACAGGGAGAGACACGGTCAATCTGGGGCTACCCCTAAGAGTGAAGACTCAAGGAGACTAGACTTGTGTGGGCATAAAGTTTATTCATCCTCCAGTCAACAGTTGCCGGTGGCCAACCATCAGGCCCTACTAGGCTGCTATGATTTTAATATGTGGCAGGCCATGACCAAGTTGGAGAGCACCCTTCCTGAGGCTTCTAGGAAGGAGTTCCGGGCGATCCTGGATGACAGCTCGACTGCAGCCAGAGCAGCTCTCTAGGCAGCGTCAGACACGGCGGACACCACTGCCCATACCATGGCATCGGGCATCTGGTTGGCTGCTCCTCTCTGGTCTTTCCTCAGAGGCTCAGCAGTCAATGCAACACCTCCCTTTTGACAGGCAGGCCCTGTTCGCAGAACAGACGGACAATAAACTCCATGGCTTGAAAGATTCCCGCACGATCCTGAAAACACTGTGCCTGTACGTCCCCGGCCCTTCCCGCAAGCGGTTTAAGCTGTAGCAGCCTCACAGCCAGGGGAGCTGCCCATGCCAGGAGCTTCCCCACCAAAAAATCCAGGGGCTACAAGAGGCGCCCTGGCCACCAACCCCCATCTACATCCTAGTCGGGCTCGACCCGCAGTTAGCAGACAGGCAAGCGCCTGTTTTGAGGTTACACCCAAGGGTGACCTAACAGACTGTTTCCCAGATCCTTCCTCCCCTCTATTTACCAATCACCTTTCTTCCTTACTCCCTGTGTGGGCATCTATAACATCGAACCGATGGGTCCTCAATATGGTGGCACAGGGTTACACACTTCAGTTACTTTCTACCCCCCCCCCCCCTTCCCAACCCACCTCACCATCCCTCTTCAGGGACCCTTCTCATGAGAATCTTTTCACGCAGGAGCTAGAGGGTCTAATGCAGCTGGGTGCAGTGGAGGTAGTTCCTGTGGAGTACAGGAACAAGGGATTCTATTACTGATACTTTTTAATCCCCAAAGCCAAGGGTGGTCTGCGGCCCATAGTAGACCTGTGGGGCTTGAACTGCTCCTTAGTGAAAATGAAGTTCCGCATGGTCTCCCTGGCCTCCATCATCCCCTCCCTGGATCTGGGAGACTGGTATGCCGCCCTCGGTCTGAAAGATGTGTACTTTCACATTGCCATCTTCGAGGGACACAGATGCTTCCTCCGGTTCACATTACGTCCCGACCACCGTCAGTTCACGGTCCTTCCGTTTGGCCTACTGACAGCACCGCGGGTATTTACCAAGTGCACATGGATGGTGGTGGCTTACCTCAGATGCTGGGGGTATCCAGATCTACCTGTCCCTGACGACTGGCTTGTCAAGGGCAACTCCAGGTCCAAGGGGATGTTGTGGTGCTACTGGCTATGTGGCTTTGCCTCGGCTTGTTGGTGAACGACAAAAAATCCATGTTGGTTCCGGTACAGAGGATAGACTTCATCAGAGCGGTGCTCGACTCAACCTCTGCCAGAGCATCCCTGCCACTGGAGAGATTCAGGAGACTGACTGACCTTATCGCGGAAGTCTCCGCATTTCCCCTGACCACGTCCAGGTTTGCCTGCACCTACTAGGTCACATGGCAGCGTGTACATATGCGATGTCTGAAGCAATGGCTGGCAACGGTCTACTCCCAGTCCAGGGACCACCTTGAGAAGGTGGTTACCATCCCTGCGATGGTACTTACCTTGCTGCGATGGTGGGCCGACCCCGGGAAAATCCTGGAAGGCGTTTCCTTCATCAGCACTCCTCACTCAGTTGAGTTGGTTTCGGATGCCACGGACCTCAGCTGGGGGGCGCACCTCGGCACCCTCCAAACCCAAGGTATGTGGTCCCCAGGGGAATCAACGCTACACATAAATGTCAAAGAGCTCAGGGTGGTGCACAGCGCATGCGCAGTCTTCCTACCTCACCTATTGGGCAAAGTGGTCAGAGTCCTCACAGACAACACAGCCTCGATGTTCTACATCAACAGGCAATGCGGAGCACGATCCTCGGCCCTCTGCCAAGATGCACTCCGTCTCTGGGAATTCTGCATCAGCCACGCAATCCATCTAGAAGTGAGTCACCTGCCGGGTGCCAGGAACATGCTAGCAGATCACCGAAGCAGGGACTTCTCCTCTCACCACGAGTGGGTGCGCCACCTGCAGGTAGCCAGCACGACCTTCCAGAGGGGGGGAACTCCCCAAGAGGATTTGTTTGCCACCAGGCAGAACAGGAAGTGCCACAAGTTCTGCTCCAGATAGGGTCTGGGCAAGGGCTCCCTCTCCGATGCCTTCCTCCTGCCGTGGGCAGGAAGCCTGATGTACGTGTTCCCTCTGATTCTGCTCATCAGCAAGATCCTAGCAAAAATCAAGAGGGACAAGATGCGGGTTATCATGATCGCTCCAGGGTGGCCGCGCCAACATTGGTTTGGCATGCTGTTGAACTTGGCAGCGGTCCCCCCGTGGCCCCTGCCGGACTGACCATACCTGCTATCACAGGACCACGGTCACCTCTTGCACTCCATCCTCGCGTCTCTCCACCTTGCGTTGTGGATACTGCATGGCTGAACCCTGAGGAATGGACCTGTTCGGAGGGGGTCCAGCAGGTCCTCCTGGGAAGTAGAAAACCCTCCACTAGACAGACCTACCTGGCAAAGTGGACAAAGTTTTCCCACTGGGCAACCGAACGGGGCATCTCCCCTTTGCATTCTTTGGTGCAGTCGATCTTAAACTACCTGCTTCATTTGAGGAACCAGGGCCTGGCACACTCCTCTATCAAGGTGCATCTGGCGGCCAACTCCGCCTTTAATCTGCCCGTCCAGGGGCAGACCGTGTTCTCCCATGACATGACGGTCAGGTTCCTCAGAGGTCTCGAGAGACTTTTTTCCCTCAAGTTTGGTCCCTCAGTGGGATCTCAACTTGGTTCTGTCTAGGCTCACAGGCCCGCCCTTTGAGTCGTTGGCCTCGCACTCCCTATCTCACCTATCATGGAAGATAGCTTTCCTGGTGGCAGTGACATCGGCAAGGCGAGTTTCTGTGCTGCGTGTCCTGACCTCAGAACCGCTGTACTCGGTCTTCTATAAGGACAAGGTCCAGCTCTGGCCCCACCCGGCCTTCCTTCCCAAGGTGGTGTCCACTTTCCACATGTGCCAGGACATCTTCCTTCCGGTCTTCTGCCCTAAGCCCCATGAGGCTAGTGAAGAGAGACGCCTCCATGCTTTGGACATAAGAAGGACCCTGGCTTTCTACCTAGGTCGAATCAGCTTTTCATCTCTAAAGCTGATAGGATGAAGGGCCTCCTGGTGTTCACGCAGAGGATTTCTAACTGTATCACCTCTTGCCATAAGGGCTTTTTACGAGCTGGCAAGGACCCCGCCACTGCTGATCATTAGAGCCCACTTGACTAGAGCGCAGGCATCCTCGGCGGCCGCTTGGCACACATTCCGATCCCGGACATCTGTAAAGCCGCAAATTGGTCCTCCATGCACGCATTCATGGCCCACTATGCCATCACTCAGGAGGCCAAGGACAATGCTTGGTTCAGCAGAGCTGTGTTGCAATCTTCATGTCCGTGAACTCCTTACCCACCTCCATGGGTACTGCTTGGAATCACCTAAGTTGAATGGACATGAGCAATCACTTGAACAAGAAAAGACAGTTATTTTTTTCTGTAACTGGTGTTCTTAGAGATGTGTTGCTCATGTCCATTCCACAACCCGCCCTCCTTCCCCACTGTCAGAGTTTCTAGCAAGAAGGAACTGAGGGTGGAGGGGGCTGGTGGTGCCCTATATGCTGCGGCATATGCGCACCACTCCAGGGGGAGCCAGAGCCAGTCCTCCTATGGATACTGCTGAGGGAAAAACTTCTGGCACCGGTGCATATGGTGAGCACACGCACCTAAGTTGAGTGGCCATGAGTAACACATCCCGAAGAACACCAGTTACGGAAAAACGTCCATAGTCCCATGGACAACTTTAAACTGACTTCAGTATTTATAGACACAGCCCTAGACTCACAGAAGAGTGAAATGGTCAGCTCTAGAAAGGAAATCATCAAGTTACAAATCCTCCATTTCTACTTTTTAAGAAAATACTACAGTAAAGGGATTTAAAAACAAAATATCCCAAATCCTCATTTTCTGTTTACATTGGGCATAAAGAATTGTTACATTAATAATCGATGCTATAAGCCAAAAAGGGATGCTTTACTACTTCTGTATGAGATTGGACAAAATGTAAAGCACCATGTGAAATTCTGAACAATATTATTTTGTGCAAAATGTTTTATGGTTTTTTAATGTCTACTAATTGTAAAGAACTTTAATTTATAACCTCTTTACAAACTATACACTGGCAATACCACTGAAATGCCACTACATCTAACAGCAGCTTCCAAGTGCTGTACTTTACATTGTTCGACTGTCTGGGGGGTGAAAACTTGGGCCAACAACTTTGAGAAATCCCTACTTTTACATGCCCCTCCCCCAACCCACCCCCCAAAAAGGTATTGAGATCTTCATTGCCTATGCAGAGGAGTTAGGACCTATGTCATAAGACCTTATCTAAAAGACTTCCACATACAGTGAACTGCAGGAAACTCCTTTATCTACCACTAAAGAATGAAAGGGCTGAATCTCTCCTGTTAGGATTTCAACCAATGTTTCCAAAAAGCCTAGGTATTTCAAACCAGAGGTTGAGATCATTACACTATTCTCTTTCTTAATTTTTGAAATAATGTGAGTTAAAAGATTTTTCAGATAATACAAACATACCCACTGCCTGCCTTCTGTGACTCAACAGAAAACAATTACAATGACAATTTGTTTTTTGGGGGCGGGGGGGGGGGGGGAGGGGAGAGAAGTGGCTTTGGATAGTTGACTCAGTTGTTTCTCTCTACTATGAAATCTGTAATATACTTCCCTGTAAATACATCTTGCTGTTGAAGACACACTTTCCAGTAGAAAATGCAAGTTCACTGCTTTTGCAGTGGCTTGCACTGTAGCTACTGTTGGAACTAAGATGTTGATGAATCTGATGCCAGGTTGTCCAAACTGCATTCTAATAGCTATGCTTTTCTGTCCACACCAAGCATTGTACTTTTCCCAAATAAAACTGGGTGATATCTTCAATTCCACACTCTCTCAAGCCTCAGACATCCAGGCTTCTTCCTGCAGTGTCTTCACGATCCTGCCTTTTTGCTTTATCCACACCTAAAACCTTGTCCAGGTTCTCATCTTCACCTTGACTTCTACAGTCGCCTCATCTCGGGCTTTCCTAACATGGATTTTGCTCCCAACTCACGTCCTTTTAAAACACTGCTGCTAAAATATCTTCCGGGCACATTATTTTGTCATCTCTTTTGAGTCCCTCCACTGGGTCCCCCTTTCACCATCTCAAGTTCAAGTTTCTTGATATTACCATTCGAGCTCTTCACATCTCTTCTCCCTACTTACCCATTTTTATGCCTTAGGTTATTCTGCCTTCTCTGCTATGCCAGTACTTGATAGCATGTTTTTTACTTCTCCCACAAGCACCCTTGCACCTTCACCCATGCTGCCTGTTATGTGTGGTAACACACTCACCAAACTAGTTTGGAAAGCCACTATTCTGTCATAATTTGCTAAATTTAAATCCTTTCTTATTTGCATCATGCTACATCCATTTGTTTTAAAATTAATACTGTTGCATGCAGCCCACTATTCTTACTCTTATTTTGCAGTTTGGTTGTATTCTGTATTTGCTGACCCTCAGATTCTAGTGGTGCTGGAAAAATGTATTCATGGCTTAACTTTACATCTCCCTCTAGATTAATAGAGAACAAAAGTAGTCCTAGCCCTGAAGTTTGCGTTTCCTCACTTTATAATTTCCTGTGCTGAGGTCTTACCATTAATGAATCTTCCACAGCCACTCTTAAAATCAACATGGATTAATTTAGGTGGGTAGATTATACAATTTCTGAGTTTTTGAAATTTATACCAAATGCTGTAGTGAGATCAACAATATAGTTTCATTCTTTCTAGTGCCTTTCTGAAATCAAATGTTCTCATTGTAATTAAAGTGTGCGGGATTGAGGCTCCTCAGAAGCATTTGTTAAACAATAAAACCTTGGTTAATTATTGCACATCTGATCTTAGAAGTATAATGCCAACTAACTTCAGTTACCAGAGAAATTAAATAATTGCTGATCACCAATCTCTCTAGCATCTCCCATTACTTTGATGTCGGCTATTCCCCTCCTGCATGCAGTTTCCTGTGATAGTTCAAAGATGCAGCTCAGCCTGTGTTAGCCATGCCTTCTCCTGCTAGCTGCCAGATCTTCTTCGTCCACCGCGGTAGTCCAGTGGTGGTTCAGTTTGCTCCCGTCCTTCTCTTTTAGATGTTATTTTTAACCATTTTTGGGGCAGTTAGTGTTTTGCTTGTGTTTCAAGCCTCTTTGCCTCCTCCTGGTCAGGGATCACATCAGCATGGTGGTTACAGACACCCGAAGCCTCTGGTGCAGTACCTCCCTGGCAAGCTCCCCTGCCCTGTTTCTGCAATTGCTGGGAAAAAATTCAAAAGGAGCTCTGTGTCTGAAGCGGCTTACTCAAGCTCAGCAGAAGATTTAAAAAAAAAAAAAGCCCAATCTTCACCCAGCCGCCCCTATCTCTGCTAGGGCACAGGGCTTCCTGCAAAACCTGGAGAGTCCGGGTCCCAAAAAGGCAAAAGCAAGTGCATCCTTTGTGAGGCCGTTATTACTATTGTTAATGAGCAAGTGGGGTGAAAATCAGGGGTTAAACCCCTTCACCTTTGCCTTCTGGCCCTGAGTTGCAAGGGTTTATTTCCTACAGAGTGTCTTTCTCAGCAGTCACCACCCCACCCTCACCCTGTAGCATGTCTGGGCATGCAGAAAAGCCTGTGACACTGCAGCCTAATGAAAATTGAGTTTGTCTGGCCTGCAGTCCAAAGACTGTTGCTATGCCAGGGAAAGGGGTAAGATTTGAGGCAGCAGAAGAATGGGAATTGTGCCTCTTGATAATCAATCATAAACTCTTGGGCTGCCAGGAAAAGGAGCTTTGTCACCCTCCCGCCACCTGCTGACTCCACTCTAAAGCCTTGTGCACTTCAAGCAGCCTGTGATCAGAACGGAGGCTCGTGAGGATTCACTCCCCATGGAGCTGCACCTTCATGAGATTACAGAGGGGTGAATGATAAATCTCTTTCCATGTTCAAAATGATCCTGATTTCCTGAGTAAAGCTCCAAGTAATAGTAGGTTACTCCTACAGTGGGTTTTAGCCAGCCTGGGGAAGCAAGCAGGTAGCCTTTCAGGCTCCTGGGGAGCGTTAACAAGCTACTTTCACAGTTGAGTCCTCTGTTACGTGGTCTCCAGACGAGGCTGAATTGTATACTATCTCTTCCTGCATGCAGCCAGGGAAAGATGTATCACACATGCAACAACCACCATCACCACCTACCGAACTTTTCCAAAACATTATCAGTCAGTGGCCTGCAAGGAATGTATTAATATTAATAATAAAATATTTTTCCTCCTGCATTATTATGAGCTGCTTTCCTGTTGTCTCCTTTGAGGGCATCATAAGATCCAAATAGGGACACCTGATTAAACCAAATGTTAAATTAAAATGTGTTATAAACAAAGAAATTCCATAAATTTTTGGGAGCCTAAGGTTAGTGCAACAGTAGCTCCACCAGTGAAAGACAGTCATACCTTCAGAAGGGGACTTCTTTCCAAGACACCATAGACCATAAGAGTGACGATTCACTGCACAGCAATTTCAAAGCCTCAGCAATATCTG
Source organism: Terrapene triunguis (assembly GCF_002925995.2). Classification (NCBI taxonomy): domain Eukaryota; kingdom Metazoa; phylum Chordata; order Testudines; family Emydidae; genus Terrapene; species Terrapene triunguis. The sequence goes on along the minus strand of NW_020701170.1, from coordinate 14,617 downwards.
TTCAGAGCAAAGTTTTTTTTCATATACTTAGTGGGAAAGCTTACTTTGGGGTAAACTTATCTAGGAATATGACCCTTGCTTGAAGTGAGATGTCTTGGGCCTTGTCTTGGTGAAACCATTGATGTGATTTGTGACAAGTAATGGATTCTAACTTGGTGGCTACAATGATGTCATGTTACACCTATGAATAGCAATCATTCAGCCTCTCTGGATATCTAGTGCATCCAAACTTGTGGGTCAGGAACTATTGAAGGAAACATTAGAGAAATCAATAGCTGAGACTGCAGAGAGGCCTCACTCCTCTGTTAAACCCAGCACAGCAATCCATTGGTTGCTACCAACACCAGGGCAGAAAAGTCTGGAGTAGAAGCTTCCAAGAAAACCAAGATGAATTTTCCTCCAAACCAACAAAATCTTTAGTGTAACAAAGACTCTTCTTTCTGATCCACCTATCATACCCCGAACCTTAACTAGCTGGTGGTAGTCACAGCAGGGCACAGCTCACAGGCCACAGTATGCAGTGCCACAACCAGACTCTGGATTGCCTCCAAGCACATGGCTTTGCAATAACTCTAGGAAAAGCTCCTTGATTACCCTTCATAAACTTCATTCACCTGGTAGTGGAGGTAGATACTTTGGTAACATATCTACCCATCACTAGACAGATTCCAGAAAATCCAGGATCTGATATCCATGCTGGACAAATCCATGAGGCCAACCATAGCTCAGTATCTCTAAAAACTGGGCCTGCTGATTTCACACATGGGAGAGGTCACATATCAGGTGTCTCCAGGTCTCTATTCTGGGAGTATGGGACCATTCCCTGGAGCAAATGCAAGACCAGGTACTGGTTCCCAACCATGTGCTGAATCCCCTAAGATGATGGACAGTCCCAGAGAATGTCAGCAGGGGTCTTCCCATATGCCTTCTAATCCTGCAGGTTCTCACAGCAAACCTGGGAGGGGAGGGTGAGCCCTTCTTGGGACCCAGAATGATTTAAGGTAGCTAGAGCTCCAGGGCAAGAACCATAGCATCAAGCTCTTGGAGCTCACAATTATCAAACTATCTCTACTGAGATTCCAGAGCTCCCTAGAAGGCATCTTGGTCCAGCTATGCAACATGGCCCCTTGGTTGCATACATAAACAACCAAAAAGTGGGTACAAGGAAGGTAGCTCTACATGGAGAAGCGATGGAGAGAATGGAATGGGCAGACAAGACTCTCACTTCCTAAAGACAATACATGTGAAAAGAGAGATGAACCAAATGGCAGGCTGGCTCTGCAGATGCAAAGTCAACTATTCAAAATTATGCTTGAACAGGAAGTCTTCATTCTGGTCTTTCAGACATTCAGTCTCCCCTCAGTTGACCTCTTTGCCAATCACAAGAATGAAAAACAGTCAAAATTCTTCATTTGGGAAGCAGACACCAAGTCCATAAGGACAGATGCTCTACTGCACAGATAACCAAAAGTCCCTCTGTACGCATTCCCCCCCTTCCCTTTCCTAGGGAAGATGGTCCAAAAGATAATGTGAGAAGAAGCAAGGGTGACAGTGGTAATTCTATATCGACCAAGGAGAGAGTGGTTTTCTGATCTGATAAAACTGAATCTGGAAGCACAATTTTAGCTTCTGACAAGACCAGACATTATTTTCCCAAGTCTCACTCCTCAGTCAGATGCAGATAGGCTTCAAGTGACAGCCTGGTTACTGAAAGGAAAGCATTAGCTACACTTGGCCTATCTTTCAATGTGATCAGGACTCTGCTCTCCTCCAGGAGAATTTTCATGCAAAAAACCTACTCCTCCATGGGGACCAAGTTCAGTTTGTTGTGCAAAGCGCGCATCACAGATCCAAGGGCTCCTGGGATTCTGACCACTCCAGACTTCCATCAGGAAGATGCGGATAAGGGCCTTCAGCCCAGCACTATAGCATGCCAAATATCTGTCCTCAGAAGTGTACTATTTGCAGGATCCTCTGACTCCTTGTCAGAATGCTCAGGTATCCAGATTTCTCAGAGCAATCAGACTGGCCAGATTGCAGATCTTCCCTAAGTGTGACCTATCACTGATGTTGAAAGCCTTAACCACCCATCGATGCCCTTGAGCTTCTGACTGCCTTCATTCTGTCCAGCACCAGAGCCCCAACCAAGAAGCAGTGGCACACTCTAGATGTCAGAAGAGCACTGAAAACTTATAACAAGCATTCAGAATCCAAAACGGCTCCCTGTTCATTTCCTTTCATCTTGAGGTGCTAAGGGCTTACAGTATCCAAGCTATCCCTTACTAGATGAAACAGACTATGCACTGTTGAGGCATGCAAGCTATCCAGTGCACCTATTCAAGAAGGAGTCAAGATGCATGATCCCTGGCAACCTCATGGGCCAAAAGAGTGTGTGCTTCCACTGCAGAAATCTGCAGAGCAGTCGCATGGTCATTTGGCTAACACCACTGTCATACATTATAAGACGGACTTCCTGTTTCCACCAAGGCCTCTTTGCTAGGAAGGTGCTGCAGGTGGTAACATAACTTTGCCATTTCAGCAGTTCAAAAAGGGGTGTGTGTTCCTTCCTGATATCTCAAGAAAATAATGGCCATACTGGGTCATAACTGTGGTCCATCTAATCCAGTATTCTGTGCCAGATTCGTCAGAGGAAATGAACAAAACAGGGCAATTTCAAGTGATCCATCCTTTGTTGTCCATTCCCAGCTTCTGGAAAGTGGAGGTTTAGGAACATTTAGAACAAGGGGTTGCATCCCTGACCATCTTGGCTAAGAACTACTGATGGACCTATCCTCCATGAACTTATCTAATTCTTTTTTTGACCCCAGTTATACTTTTGGCCTTCACAACATCCCCTGGCAGTGAGTTCCACAAGTTGACTCTGCATTGTGTGAAGAAGTACTTCCTTATGTTTGTTTTAAATCTGCTGCCTGTGAACACAAGAAATAGGGGCTACTTGATTAAATTATGTGAAGGGGTAAATAACATTTCCCTATTCACTTTTTCCACACCATTCATGATTTTATAGACCTCTATCATACCCCCTCCCCCCACTTAGTTGACTCTCTTCGGAAATGAATAGTCCCAGTCTTTTTAATCTTCTATGCCCCCAATTTTTGTTGCCATTGTCTGTATCTTTTCCAATTCTAATAAATATTTTTGAGATAGGGTTACCAGAACTGCACATAGAATTCAAAGTGTGGGTGATTTATATAGTGGTATTAAGATATTTTCTGTCTTATTATCTATTCCTTTCCTAATGGTTCCTAACATTGTTAGCTTTTTTTTCTACTGCTATTACACATTGAGCAGATTCATAGATTCATTCATAGATTTTAGGGCTGGAAGGGACCTTGAGAGGTCATCGAGTCCATGGCAGGACCAAATACTGTCTAGACCATCCCTGATAGACATTTATCTAACCTACTCTTAAATATCTCCAGAGATGGAGATTCCACAACTTCCCTAGGCAATTTATTCCAGTGTTTAACCACCCTGACAGTTAAGAACTTTTTCCTAATGTCCAACCTAAACCTCCCTTGCTGCAGTTTAAGCCCATTGCTTCTTGTTCTATCCTTAGAGGCTAAGTTGAACAAGTTTTCTCCCTCCTCCTTATGACACCCTTTTAGATACCTGAAAACTGCTATCATGTCCCCTCTGTCTTCTCTTTTCCAAACTAAACAAACCCAATTCTTTCAGCCTTCCTTCATAGGTCATGTTCTCTAGACCTTTAATCATTCTTGTTGCTCTTCTCTGTACCCTCTCCAATTTCTCCACATCTTTTCTTGAAATGCGGTGCCCAGAACTGGACACAATACTCCAGTTGAGGCCTAACTAGCGCAGAGTAGAGCGGAGGAATGACTTCTTGTGTCTTGCTCACAACACACCTGTTAATGCATCCCAGCATTATGTTTGCTTTTTTTTGCAACAGCATCACACTGTTGACTCATATTTCGCTTGTGGTCCACTATAACCCCTAGATCCCTTTCTGCCGTACTCCTTCCTAGACAGTCTCTTCCCATTTAGTGAGAACCCTTTGTGACTCTTTGCAATCAGTTTTGGACTTCACTATCTTGAGTAATTTTGTATTGTCTACAGCTTTTGCCACCTTACTGTTCATTTTTTCCAGAACTTATGTTCATTTTTTTATCCCTCCCTACACCTGTTCACTGCTTGCTACTTCTCATGTATACTAGAATTGGGGGAAAGACCCTGGGCTGCAGAATGGAAAATTTCTTACCAGCTAATTTCCTTTCTGCTAGCAGCATCTCCCACAATTGTATCCGGCCTGAATGGCTTCACAGCCATGGGGGCAGCATTTTATTTTTATCACATAGGCAGTGGCCTACTGTATGTACTTAGTAGTATTGTTGCTAATCATTTTCTAAGAGTTTTTTCACTGCTTTGGAATGAATCATCTGGTAGCAAACAGTGGAAGGGGTCATAGCTAGCATAGGGTGTGCTGCAACTTTGAATCACCTCCAGAAACTGTAGACAGGAAAGGAATAGCCCATATGTATCAGAATTGTGGGAGATGTTGCTAGGAGAAAGAAAATTATCAGGTAAGAAACTTTCCATTCCTCCTCAGTTTGTAGGGACTGTCTCTTACTATATCTAAGCACAGCACATTGGGATCTCTGATCTTGGTTGGAGCCTCTAGGTGGTATTCTAATAATTTAGAATTAAAATTTTAAATATACTTTGAAAGGCAAGTTTCTATATAATATACATACACACATAAATACTAATGATACATGTTGCCAGATAATCTGATCAGATTCAAAGTAGCCAGCCAAAGTTTCAGAGCTTTTATGATAAGAAGTCAGTTAACGAAAACAAAATCCACACATCAAATTTACAGTGTTCTTTACAAGGTTTTGTATTCCTGTAATGTATAACACCATTTGTCAATAATTCATGTTCCAGCCTAAAGGGGCATGAGAAGCTAGCTCTCTCCCTACTCTGCCTGCATATTGTATGTTTGCTCTATATGCATGTTCTCAACTGCCTTCCTTCTAAAATTTACAAACAAACCTTGGACACTGGTGATGGAAATTTTTGATCATAGTCAGACTTCTGGCAGGGATGTTTTCCATGCTTGTTTGCAAGAGAAATGATCCACTATATTAAAAAGCTTCTAGAGGAACTTTAACTGTAATTGAGCTGCTAAAGCTCCTGTCACGGTGCTCAGATGATACCCTTTGCCCTTGGTTAGTTTTGTAATTAAAGTATTCCTAATACTTGCTTTAAATTAAGCATGCAATATACTGTACTTTGGTACACTTCATTGTAATTTTTTAAAATATAGTCCATTAAGGCTGTAACACAGAAGAGAAAACACATTTTGCAGTGGTCAAAGAAACCTGTTATAATTAAAACTGAATAATGTTGTGGCTGATATTAAACAACATGCTTCTACAACCATGCAGTGCTTAGCTTACTGGTACACATTTTAACTTCTCTTACACCATGTGGGTGCCAATAAACACAATACTATATTTGATGCAGTTCTCCCAAATTGGGCAACTCTGAGATAGGGACAGCATATATAAGCAGAATGCTGTCCTGCCCCCATATATTGTGGAACTAGGGGATGCTGCATGGAGATTATGCAAATATGTATGAACAAGGGAAGAGGAAAGTAAGGGGAAAATACTACTACTCTGAACTGTCGAAATCATTGAAGTAGAACCTAAAATGTTCATACAGGGATGGAGGTAAGACCACTTAATCATAATTGCTGAATTGAACTTAAGTCATGATTTCCAAGAATCAAAAAACACATCTAGTAAATGAAATAGCCTCAATAAAATTACTATAATTTTGGTAAACTAGATTATTTAATTGTAGGTGATTTGTGGCTTAAAACATTAGCTTAAATCACATTTCATGAAAATGTTAAACAGGATAGCCATTCTTGCTTTTAGATCCTTCCCCACAGTCATGTTAGAAATGCATTTTCTTGTCTTTTTAAGGATGATATTGAAACACTGGGACTAGTATAGATAGTTGCTTCAGGCTTCTTTCATAAAAGCTCTACGGTTAGCAGATAGTGTCAGAGGTCAAGACTAACACAGGGGAATGTTCTGCATTTGAGGGAGTTATATTCCCAAAGCAGAAGTGTCTAAAGTATTTAGTGATTAGAGAGGACACAAAGCATCCTACTTAGCTGTTCCTCAGATACTTTTAAACACCCTCATCTCTCATACTAAAGTGCCTCCAAGGCATTTAAAATGAATCCAACTATTAAATTGATGTAATTTCCTGCTAAACTAGCTATGCCCTTATGGCTGGGGTCCAACTCAAAGGCCAGTTGTTCATTTCCAGTACATTCTTAGAAGTAGCATAGTTGATCATTCATGGGAATAAAATGCTAACAAAAACTAAAACTTGCTTGTCTCTGTTAAACAGCTGGGTCACAGAAAAGGAAGTTAAAGTACTGCCCATGAACTGTATCACGGTATTCAACACTCCAGCAGAAGTGTTCATGTTTGCCACTAAACAGCAGTAGCCGTAGTTCCCATGGAACAGTAGCCATAGAATCCATAGATACAGACCCTTGCTGTGTGATCAGGTACAATCTTATATAATTCTGAACCACACCATAGTGGTCAGGGGGAGGGAGGGAAGCAGTCTCTTACCAGTAATCCTGTTTGTCATCTTACATCCCTGGTATTGTATTGAAAAGTGCCAGTCTCCACCTCCACTGCTACCATGTGTTTGTGTTGCTTAAAGATGGGCCATGAGCTGAGCACTGAAAGGAAAGCAAAGATGCATTTTGCATAAGGAAAATATGCACGTAACCCACCACCCAGGTGTGAAAAATAGCATGCAACTTAACTTACTTAACACTGTCAGGATGTCCAGAACGGGTCACAGCTGAGACAATTTCAGGTCAGACTCTCAGAAAACAGGGTAGACACCCCCAAACTGGAGGTATATTCTATAATTAGATTTAATCAAACCAGCAACAACTGTATGCTCCTGGATCATTATACTAGCTTACTATGGATCCACAGTCAGTCCCCAGACACTTCAGCCTATATTACCATTCAGACAAACTGGACTTAATTATGAAAGGTTATTAAAAGCAGAAACCATCACACATTTGGTTACTCCCAGCCCAAGAGAGCCAGTCACTTACCCCAGGTCAAGGTATACTTCAGATCTCATAGACCTTAAGGTCAGAAGGGACCATTATGATCATCTAGTCTGACCTCCTGCATAACGCAAGCCACAGAATCTCACCCACCCATTCCTGTAACAAATCCCTAACATATGCCTGAGTTATTGAAGTCCTCAAATACTGGTTTAAAGACCTCAAGGTGCAAAGAATCCTCCAGATCTCCCCAAAGACAATGCTGAAGTCAATTCCTTTAATAAACTAAACTAAAGATTTATTAGTTAAGAAAAAGAAATGAGTTATTGAAAGGTTAAAGCAGCTAAAATACATTACAGGTGAATCAAACTTTGTAGGTCCAATATGAAGGCAGAGGGGTAGTAATTTGCGGGGTTTTCAATAGTCTCTCAGGGTTACCTAGAATGGCTCTAGGGATCTCGGTCCAACCATTCAGAATTCCACCCTGTCAGAATTCATCAGTCCAGAGATGCAGAATTATTCAATTGAATCAGTATTTATAGATCAGGCTCACATAAGGCAAGCTGACAACCCTCTTGACCCATGTGGGTGCTTCCTTTGCTGATGAAGATTAGGAAATTCAGACTGGGACTGTGAACCCCATTGAATGAAACAATGGCTCTTGCTTTGAAGTCAGCAACCTTCTTCATTTACATTTCCAGCGCTCCAATCTTGCATGGGTAAACATAATATAAACACAATGTGATAGCCAGAAACAATTCTTCATTAGTTTTCATGCAGTGTTACATATCAAGTACATTTACATCTAAACGCTAACACATATTTCAATTTAAATCTAATTAAGTACAGGATAGCAATCACAGGAAACAGACTGGTGAAGACAATAACATTACCATTTCACTAGCTTTCATGCATTTAAACAAATGTAATTACTGGGCACCTGTCAAGTAAATTGTAATGTGATAACATCCCCCTTTGTTCTATTCTAACAAGTGAATTGGCTTGAACATATGACCTTTTAGCATTTGTTTGATATACATACATAAGTGAATTGTCCTGTTGCTCTCATCTGAGCTGGTCTGTCTGTGTCACAGAGCAAGCACATACAACCTTCTCCTGTACACTAAACCTGAAAATAGTTCAATTTGTGGGTAATGGGTCCATTTCTTGCTCTATCACTCACTCACTGTTATGGTAGCTTGCACTGCTCAGTCAACCTCTTTGCCATAATGTTTACCCATTTGTATAATGGTATAATAACTGTTTTGATGATGGAATTTAGAATCCTAAACACCAAAATCCCTTTTGAAAATGAGATTTAGGCTTCTAAATCAGTTGGATTTGTGATACTAAGCACAGCAACACCTAAATAGCTTTAAAATCTGAGTCTTAAACTTCGTGTCTCAGTTCCCCATCTGTAAATGGAGATGCTAATATTCCGTACTACACATGGAATGTATTTCTATACACTGACAAATGTGATGCACTTAGATATGATGATAATATAAATACGTTAAGATAAGCTATAAACGTTTATTTTTCCTCTAAGGAATAAGATGCTGTAAGCATGTTCCTAATGTAAAGCATTTTCAAATGATACACACATCCTACAATCACCTTTTCTGAGTTTCAAAATTACCCTCCTACTTCTCAAGTTTCTGGGTATGCTGCATCCTATCTTTTTGGTGTACATTCAGCTGCTGAAAGGGATAGATGACAAGACAGAAAATGTCATAATGCCTCTATATAAATCCTTGGTACACCCACATCTTGAATACTGTGTGCATATCTGGTTGCCCCATCTCTAGAAAGGTATATTGGAATTGGAAAAGGTGCAGAGAAGGGCAACAAAAATGATTAGGGGTATTGAACAGGGATTAAAAAGACTGGGACTCTTGAGCTTGATTAATTTCACGGTCATAGGATTTTAAAAATGGTAAATTCCATGATTTCACCTATTTAAATCAGAAATTTCATGGTGTTATAATTGTAGGGATCCTGGCCCAAAAAGGAGTTGTGGGGTGGTCACAAGGTTATTGTAGGGGGGGTTGCAGTACTGCTGCTGGCAGCGGCCCTGCCTTGAGAGCTGGGCAGCTTGAGAGTCGTGGCTGCTGGCTGGGAGCCCAGCTCTGAAGGCAGAGTTACCGCCAGCAGCAATGAGGCCAAGAGGATTTTTTGAAGGAAAATTTATTCCACGGCCAGCCTTCAGTTCAGGGTCGCAAACCACTAGGGTCTTTTGGGGAGATGTAACTTTAACTTATGGGACTTCCTACCCCAGGACTCAGCCCAAGAATTTGGGGCCATTATTTAGGAGGGTATTACAGAGGCACAGTGCTCCCTCCAAATGGTGTGGGATGTAGCTGATTCGACGGCCAAGCTGGTCGCTTCAGCAGTGGTCATGAGGTGCAGTTCTTGGCCTGAGACTGGGGGCTTGTCCCAGGAGATGCAGTCCTCAATCTAGGACCTCCCGTTTGATGGGGTTGGAAAGATGCGAGGCTGTATGGGCTAAAGGACACTTGGGCCACCTTCCGCTTGCTGGGTCTCCATACGCCTCAGTCAGCGAGGAAGCAGTTCTGGCCACTCCCATCGCCAAGGCTGTGGCAATCTTAACAGGGGTCTGAAAGGAGAAGGGATAGGGACACGAGTTTTAGTTGTCGCCGCCCTTCCTCCTCCCACTCACCCACACAACTTGGCCTGGCAAAACATCACGGGGTCCAGAAGCGCCTCATTCTTTTCTCAACCGTCTTCATCCCTACTGTTCGGCCTGGTCATGGGTCACCTCTGACCATTGGGTGCTAGAAATTGTATTTCTGGGCTACACTCTACAATTCTTGGCCACACCTCACCCCACCCCATCCCCCTTCCCTGTCCCTCTTCAGGGACCATTCTCACGAGTAACTCCTCGTTCAGGAGGTCGACAACCTCCTGCAGTTGGGGGAGGAGAGGAGGACCCTTGTGAAATGAGGGGAAAAGGCTCTACTCCTGCTATTTTCTAATCCCAAAAGCAAAAGAGGGCCTAAGACCCATTCTGGACCTGTGGCGACTCAACAAATATCTCAAAAAGTTGAAGTTCCGCATGGTCTCCCTGGTCTCCGTCATTCCCTCCCTGGATCCAGGAGACTGGTACACTGCTCTTGACTTGAAAGACACTTGATTTTGTATTTCCCTCTTCCAAGGACACAGACGTTTCTCTGTTTTATGGTGGGCCAGCATCGTTTCCAATTTATGGCACTGCCCTTTGGTCTCTCATGTGCTCCAAAATACATGGCCCCGGTAGCTGCTTACTGGAGACGTTGAGGGGTCCAAGTCTATCCTTATCTCGATGATTGGCTCATCAAGGGCAGATCACAGGATCAAGTGCAGAGAAGTCTTGATCTGGTGTCTTCTACCTGTCACGACCTGGGCCTATTAGTAAACTAAAAGAAACTGGTGCACGGGATAGAGTTCATGGGGCGGTCCTCAACTCCACGCAGGCAAGAGCCTTCCTTCTGGAGGCCCATTTCCGAGCCATGTTGGACTAGATCTCCCATATAAGGGGCCACCCACTCACTATCGCCCACTCCTGCCTGAGGTGGTTAGGTCACATGGCAGCTTGTACTTATGTGGTCCGTCATGCCCGGCTCCATCTCCGGCTGCCGCAAGTGTAGCTGACGTCAGGTCTACACCTGCAACAGGCATGATCTAGGCCTGGTAGTCAGATGCCGGACCACATCTGGTTGTCACTGGAATGGTAGTTGGACCCCAAATCAGTGTTGGAGGAGGTTCCCTTCACGGCCCTGGCCTTGTTGCTGACCCTGGTTTCCGATGCCTTGGGCCTGGGCTTGAGGTTGAGCTCAGCATGCAAGGTCGCTGATCATGGGACAGTCGCTCCCTCCACATAAATATCAGGGAGCTCAGAGCAGTTCATTTCGCCTGCCGCGCTTTCTGGTCCCACTTGAAGGGCAAGGTGGTACAAGTCCTGATGGACAACACTGCTGCAATGTTTTATATCAACAAGCAGTGCGGAGCCAGATTGACAGCCCTTTGCCAGAAAGCTCTCCAGCTCTGGGACTTCTGTGTGCAGCATGCCATTCATCTCGTGGCCTCCCGGGGACCAGGAACATACTAGCAGATCACCTCAGCAGGACCTTCTCGTCTTGCCATGAATGGTCACTCTATCCCGATGTAGTCAGTGTGATCTTCCAAAGATGGGGAACTCCTCAGTGGACTTGTTTGCGACTTGTCAGAACAGGAAATCCCACGCATTTTGCTTGATTTGGGGGATCAACAGAGGCACCCTGTCAGATGCCTTCATTATTCCTGTGGTCGGGGGCTCTGATGCATGCCTTCTCGCTGGTGCCGTTAATCGACAGAGTGCTCATGAAGATCAAACAGGACAGGGCAAAGGTAATCCTAATAGCCCCAGTTTGGCCTCGCCAGCACTGGTTTGGCACACTGCTGGACCTCTTGGTGGTGGCCCCGCTGCAGCTGCTTCTCTGGCCAGATTTGCTGTCCCAGAACCATGGGAGTCTTCTGCACCTGAACCTGGTGGCGCTGCACCTGCTGGCTTGGCTGCCGCGTGGTTAAATGCAGAAGAGCAAGAGTGCTTGGCCCATGTCCCAGGTACTGTCAGGCAGCAGGAAGCCCTCTACCAGGGCAACCTCCCTGGCCAAATGGAAACGGTTCATGTGCTGGGCCTTGGACCAGGGTATTAGGCCTGAGCAGGCCTCGCTGCAATCAATCCTAGACTACCTTCTACATCTTAAGCTCCAGGGCTTATCCCTTTCATCAATTAAGGTCCACTTGGCCATTATTATCAGCCTTTCACCCTCCAGTCCAGGGCAGCTTGGTCTTCACTCACGACATGACAGTCCGGTTCTTGAAGGGTCTGAGTGACTCTATCCCCATGTCCAGGAACCCATCCCTCCTTGAGACCTGAATCTAGTGCTGGCACAGCTCATGGGTGCCCCATTCGAGCCATTGGCTTCCTGTTCTCCTCCTTCTCTCCTGGAAGGTGTCATTCCTGGTAGCAATAACGTCTGCTCGTAGGGTCTCTGAGATTAGGGCGCTTACCTTGGAGCCACCCTATATGGTGTTTTTCAAGGACAAAATCCACCTGCAGCTGCACCCAGCTTTCCTACCCAAGGTTGTTTCACGTGAGCCAGGACATATTCTTGCCAGTCTTCTTCCCAAAGCTTCATAAGTCTGAAGAGGAGCGTAGATTGCACTCTCTGGACATCAGGAGAGCAAAAATCTCTGATGACTGTGCTCGGAGGCACATGCACACCTAAAACGGAATGGACATGAGCAACACATCTCGAAGAACAACAGTTATGAAAGGTAGGTTTCATAAAGGTTACCCTTCCCTTTATATTTATGTATGCAGTAATGTCAAATCCCTCCCGGCCAGAGGTACAGAATCACTTACCTGTAAGGGGTTAATCAGTTCAATTAACCTAGTTGGCACCTGACCAGAAGGACCAATGGGGAAAGAAGATACTTTCAAATTGGAGTTGAGGGGAGGAGGTTTTGTTTGTGCTCTTTGTTTTTGTTCCCTCTTGGGACAAAGAGAGAGACCAAGCAGGTAACCCAGCTCCTACTGAAATGATACATCTAAAATTACAGAAACTGTAAGTAATAGCAAGGAAATGTTAGATTATCTTTCATTTTACCTTGTGAATTTTCCTTATGCTAAGAGGGAGGTTTATTTCTGTTTTGTAACTTTGAAGTTGAGCCTAGAGGGGAATCCTCTGTGTTTTAAATCTTTTTATTACCCTGTAAAATGACCTTCTATCCTGATTTTACAGATGTGCTTCTTTTACTTTTTTCTTTATAATAAAGTTCTTCTTTTAAGAACCTGATTGGTTTTTAGTGTCCTAAAAACCCAAGGGTCTGGTCTGTGCTCACCTTGTTTGGGATAGCTATGCACACCAATGTTTGTAACATGCTTTCTGATCTTTGGACAGAAAATATTGCAGAAGTGCAAATTATTTTTTTATAATAAGAATGTGGGATTTCGGGTGTACTAGGAAAATAAGTTTGATCCTTAGTTTTTTAGTTGGAGAATAGATTTTCTAATGAACACACTTTCTGTGACTCAAGTTTTACTATTTATTAGGCATAGAATTAGTCAACCAGGAAAAAAAAGGAATATTAACTGGAACAGCAGGGAGGCCAACTCTCCGTCTCTGGCTCCCATCCCTTACTGTATCACTTTCACGTTCTCTTGCTCTCCCTTTCTAATGCAAGCTTGGGAAACAGTGACTGGCTCAGCAGTAGTCAGATGAAGAAAAACATTAAAAGCAGCATGCGGGAAGGCCAGGGTTTCAACCCCTCTCCCTTCCTTGCTCAGGAAAACATCACCTCTTGACATGTCCTATGGGAAGCAAATTTTGTGCTTTTAAATATTATTAAATTGACATGAGCATTTGCCAAATAAATACAGAAAACTATATTAAAATAGCATTGTTTCTGTCTTGAACACACAAAAGTCATGGAAAGTCTGAGTTAAGACTCCCACAGCACCCATAACATGCTAAGCCCCTTCTGAACAGTGATTGCAGCAGCACAAATGGATCTGTATCGAAGGATTTCTAATATATGTTTTCAGAACAATTCATAGCCTAGCAAAAACCTTTTTGGAAATGAAAAATAACAGTACCAAAAGTAAGTTATGGCCTGTCCCTTTTTTAGTGTCCCAGAAGACCTGGTGTTCTGGCTACAACTACCTTGTTCAATGCTATGTAACTCTATTTATGGTCAAAACAGGTGTCTGCCTGTTCAAATCTCTTGTGAAAATAAGAAATTAAGGTACTAAAAGGAAATTATAGCCTGTAAGTTTACTCTTGTTTTGTCATCCGATTGCTGGGATGGCTCATTACTGAGTGAGTGTTTAGGTTAACACAATATTAGTTTTATTTTCTAGCCCCTGCCACAGTTTCTAACTCTATTTTCCTACTGGTTTGGAGCAGCATCCAGTATTGTGGTAATCTTTTTTTTTTTTTTGGACATTTGTGAAATTTACATGCCCTTTTCATGCTCTGGGGACCCTTATCTAATTTAATTATCACAATATCTTAATAGATTCCTCAATCTGGTCCAACAGTAAATTAAATATACAAATATGTCCCAACAGACATAATAATAAAATAAAATAATGCTCCCTCCACAGGAGGCATAATGATGTGAGCTACATGCATTTTTTCCCTGACTGAAGAGTTCCTTTGAAATCTTGACACTGAATTTCCTAGCTTCTTTGAACTTAAGTCAGTCATTATTTCCTTAATAAACAGGGAAAGTTTTTTTTTTTTATGACTAAAAATGTAAAGGCAATAGTCTATTCTTTTTAAACTAACAATAATAGTGGCAGTTAACAGAACAGAAAAGGAATTAATGGCAGCTGAGGATAAATATTTATATATACACCTCTACCCCGATATAACGTGACCTGATATAACATGAATTTGGATATAACGCGGTAAAGTAGTGCTCCGGGGGGGCAGGGCTGCACACTCCGGCGGATCAAAGCAAGTTTGATAT
>NW_020701169.1:0-25464 GCF_002925995.2 Terrapene triunguis | reverse complement strand
AGGTGGATGATAAGGTGCGAGGTGTTGACAACGGCCATAACTGCAGCAATGGTCGCAGCGGGCTCCATGCTCGCAGTGCTGTGGTGTCTGCGCTGTCACTCACCAGAAAAGTGCGCGAACTGGTTGCCCGCCAGCGCTTTCAGGGAGGGAGGGCGGGAGTGACGCTTGAATGACGGCAGTTACCCAAAACCATCCTCGACACATTTTTTTCCCCAGCAGGCATTGGGGGCTCGACCCAGAATTCCAATGGGCAGCGGGGACTGTGGGAACTGTGGGATAGCTGCCCACAGTGCACCGCTTCCAATGTCGACACTTGCCCCGTTAGTGTGGACTCACACAGTCGAATTACTGTTCTTAGTGTGGATACACACGTTCGACTTTGTAATATCGGTTCCACTAATTCGATTTAAGTAAAATCGAACTACTCTCGTAGTGTAGACATACCCTTTGTCTTCACTACATGTCTTTTTTTTATTCCCTCTGCATTTCACTTTCTGCAACAACTCTGTTCTTCCCTCCAGGCTTTATTCTCTTCCTCTTCCCCATTTTGTCAACTAAAATGATCAACAGTGAAGCAGTTAAGCTTGACATTTCAAATGTCTATAGAGATAACTGTACAAAAAAATTAATTGGGAATGGGGGAACTCACACCTTTTAAATTCATTGTTTCAAGCTGTCTGCAGACTCAGATGCACTCTTTGACACTGGTTCTAGTTCATATTTTCAATGTTATCGTTGTAATTGTTTAGAAACAAGATTAAAAAAAAATCCCAGATTCTTCAGGATCTGAATATGCCATTTAGACCACAAATATACATCAAATTGGCTGTTGGATGCTTTTGTTCTAGAATCTTGAACTTCCACAAAATTCCTGAGATGAAATCCTAGCCCAGTGACGTCAACGGAAATTTTGCTATTGACTTCAGTGGAACCAGAATTTCACTTAAGTGTGTTACTTCTCACACACAACCTACACTAGGCATGGCTTGCTTCCTATAAGAGTAGGAAGTAAGTTTGGCCATACTGAGTGGAATACAAGCTTTTAAGATGATAGTACTTTTGTCAGTTAACTCTTTGTGCAGAATACATGCATATTTTTCACATTTAAAAAAGAGAATAATCTTAAGGCCTTCCAACCAATTCTGAGTTCTCCTGAATCCCTCAAGAACTAATTTAAGTTTGCATGAAATAGCAAATAAGAATATTATTCAAGTGTGGGAAAAATCAATCTCTCCACATTTTAAAAAATATTAATCTGTCTATTTGTACACTAGAAGAGGATCAATACCAATGTTTGCAGATTTCAGTCTGTGTAGAATAATGCAATTTTTATGTCAATTGTTTAAATACTTGGTTGGCAATTAACATAAAACCCCAGCCAATTATAAGAGGAGGTTGTCCATAGCATGTGTAGTATTTTGAATGTAAGTTATGGCAATTTATTTAAAGAAACATTCTTTAAGTCCCAGTAAGTTCTGAGCCTAAAATTATTTAAGGAAAAAGATCGCTTGTTGAGGATCTAATTTTGCAATGACTTTCCATTGTAGAAAAAAATTAAAATAAAAAATTAGTCCACTGTGGGTCTGATCCTTAAGCCCTGTGCACTCAAAATTCCTGTTTACTGCAAATTGAGTTTTGAGCTTCTTTCCTCAATTTCTTCACTCCTTTCCCCCACCAGAGCAGAGTAGGCCAAACTGAGCAAGCTGAAAGCCAAGAGGTGCTTCGTATGCAAAGAAACTTTTAAGAGCAGCAGAAAGAGAGTTCTCCACGACTGCTTTCAGCGTGGGGACCATCAATCTACCAGGCAAAGGCGTTCTGATTCAGGACATATTGTCAGAGCCTCTGGTCCCGGGTACTATCCAAGCTGGAGACCCTCCAAGTGGCACGAGAGATTGTCCCTCCTGGTGCTGCCCACTCTGGCCCCTGCGGGGCCCCGGTCATGGTGTAAACCTGCATTTGGTCCACCACAATCTCCACCTCTACGGCAACGCTTCCCTTTGCAGGGGAGGTCTGGCCAACAATCGCCCTCTTGCAGCCGACACGTGTCTGACAATGATAGGCTCGAGGTGTGGCTCACCGGTAACCAGGTGCAGACATCTGGAGGCATGTGCCCTGCAGCAGGAGTTTCGGAGTTGGCGCCCAGAATCTCCACAGCACTGGTACCACTCCAGGGACAGGTCAAGGGACCGATGGTACCGTCGCCAATCCCCCAGGGCGGCGTCACTGCATGCAGCTGCATCTTCATGACACCAAGCCCGCTCTGGTTCCCGGTCCCACTCCACATTAAGCGTGAGGCGTAGATCGCTGGCCCGAGGCCATTGCAGATCCGCCGGTCCAGGCACTCTTCGAGGTCAGCCAGATCCAACTCCGGGAGGAGTGGCCAGTATTGATTGGGACAGAGCCACTACTCAGCCCAGTCTTGGTCACAGGGGAGCTACCACTCGGGATCTAGCTCAGGTTCAGAGTGAGGTTCCCTAGCTGCAGGACAAGCTCCAATACCTACATTGACAGCACCACAGCCGGCTCCGTGGCTGGCACAGTGGTACCCAGGGAACCAATGGGGATTCACTCAGGCCTCCTGCTCGGTATCCAGAGCTTTGGAGAGATCGGCTACCTCCCTCTCCTGCCCCCCTCCAGCTGCAGGCACCCCACAGGCACAGGAGGAAGTGGGCAAGCAAGCCGCCGGACCATCTCTGCTTGTGGAGAACCTCTTGGTACTGGCTTCCTCCTTGTCATCGCCAGACAGGAGAACCCTCCACCGGTTCCCCAGGATGATGCTAAGGCACATCAGGAGCTGTTAGAGGGTCGCCGCCAAGCTGGGCCTCCAGGTGGAGGAGTTAGAGGAGCCCGCGGACTCCCTCTTCGCTGTTCTCTGCCCCGTAGCCCCGGCCAGGGTAGCTTTGCCCCTACATAAGGGGGTTGCAAAGGTTACAAAGGCCCTCTGGCAAACCCCCTCCTCCTTGCCTCCAATCTCCAGGAGGGCAGAGCGCAAGTATTTCATGCCATTCAAGGGTCATGAATACGTTTATACCCATCCTGCTCCGAATTCCTTAGTGGTAGAGCCAGTCAACTACAGGGAGAGACACGGTCAATCTGGGGCTACCCCTAAGAGTGAAGACTCAAGGAGACTAGACTTGTGTGGGCATAAAGTTTATTCATCCTCCAGTCAACAGTTGCCGGTGGCCAACCATCAGGCCCTACTAGGCTGCTATGATTTTAATATGTGGCAGGCCATGACCAAGTTGGAGAGCACCCTTCCTGAGGCTTCTAGGAAGGAGTTCCGGGCGATCCTGGATGACAGCTCGACTGCAGCCAGAGCAGCTCTCTAGGCAGCGTCAGACACGGCGGACACCACTGCCCATACCATGGCATCGGGCATCTGGTTGGCTGCTCCTCTCTGGTCTTTCCTCAGAGGCTCAGCAGTCAATGCAACACCTCCCTTTTGACAGGCAGGCCCTGTTCGCAGAACAGACGGACAATAAACTCCATGGCTTGAAAGATTCCCGCACGATCCTGAAAACACTGTGCCTGTACGTCCCCGGCCCTTCCCGCAAGCGGTTTAAGCTGTAGCAGCCTCACAGCCAGGGGAGCTGCCCATGCCAGGAGCTTCCCCACCAAAAAATCCAGGGGCTACAAGAGGCGCCCTGGCCACCAACCCCCATCTACATCCTAGTCGGGCTCGACCCGCAGTTAGCAGACAGGCAAGCGCCTGTTTTGAGGTTACACCCAAGGGTGACCTAACAGACTGTTTCCCAGATCCTTCCTCCCCTCTATTTACCAATCACCTTTCTTCCTTACTCCCTGTGTGGGCATCTATAACATCGAACCGATGGGTCCTCAATATGGTGGCACAGGGTTACACACTTCAGTTACTTTCTACCCCCCCCCCCCCTTCCCAACCCACCTCACCATCCCTCTTCAGGGACCCTTCTCATGAGAATCTTTTCACGCAGGAGCTAGAGGGTCTAATGCAGCTGGGTGCAGTGGAGGTAGTTCCTGTGGAGTACAGGAACAAGGGATTCTATTACTGATACTTTTTAATCCCCAAAGCCAAGGGTGGTCTGCGGCCCATAGTAGACCTGTGGGGCTTGAACTGCTCCTTAGTGAAAATGAAGTTCCGCATGGTCTCCCTGGCCTCCATCATCCCCTCCCTGGATCTGGGAGACTGGTATGCCGCCCTCGGTCTGAAAGATGTGTACTTTCACATTGCCATCTTCGAGGGACACAGATGCTTCCTCCGGTTCACATTACGTCCCGACCACCGTCAGTTCACGGTCCTTCCGTTTGGCCTACTGACAGCACCGCGGGTATTTACCAAGTGCACATGGATGGTGGTGGCTTACCTCAGATGCTGGGGGTATCCAGATCTACCTGTCCCTGACGACTGGCTTGTCAAGGGCAACTCCAGGTCCAAGGGGATGTTGTGGTGCTACTGGCTATGTGGCTTTGCCTCGGCTTGTTGGTGAACGACAAAAAATCCATGTTGGTTCCGGTACAGAGGATAGACTTCATCAGAGCGGTGCTCGACTCAACCTCTGCCAGAGCATCCCTGCCACTGGAGAGATTCAGGAGACTGACTGACCTTATCGCGGAAGTCTCCGCATTTCCCCTGACCACGTCCAGGTTTGCCTGCACCTACTAGGTCACATGGCAGCGTGTACATATGCGATGTCTGAAGCAATGGCTGGCAACGGTCTACTCCCAGTCCAGGGACCACCTTGAGAAGGTGGTTACCATCCCTGCGATGGTACTTACCTTGCTGCGATGGTGGGCCGACCCCGGGAAAATCCTGGAAGGCGTTTCCTTCATCAGCACTCCTCACTCAGTTGAGTTGGTTTCGGATGCCACGGACCTCAGCTGGGGGGCGCACCTCGGCACCCTCCAAACCCAAGGTATGTGGTCCCCAGGGGAATCAACGCTACACATAAATGTCAAAGAGCTCAGGGTGGTGCACAGCGCATGCGCAGTCTTCCTACCTCACCTATTGGGCAAAGTGGTCAGAGTCCTCACAGACAACACAGCCTCGATGTTCTACATCAACAGGCAATGCGGAGCACGATCCTCGGCCCTCTGCCAAGATGCACTCCGTCTCTGGGAATTCTGCATCAGCCACGCAATCCATCTAGAAGTGAGTCACCTGCCGGGTGCCAGGAACATGCTAGCAGATCACCGAAGCAGGGACTTCTCCTCTCACCACGAGTGGGTGCGCCACCTGCAGGTAGCCAGCACGACCTTCCAGAGGGGGGGAACTCCCCAAGAGGATTTGTTTGCCACCAGGCAGAACAGGAAGTGCCACAAGTTCTGCTCCAGATAGGGTCTGGGCAAGGGCTCCCTCTCCGATGCCTTCCTCCTGCCGTGGGCAGGAAGCCTGATGTACGTGTTCCCTCTGATTCTGCTCATCAGCAAGATCCTAGCAAAAATCAAGAGGGACAAGATGCGGGTTATCATGATCGCTCCAGGGTGGCCGCGCCAACATTGGTTTGGCATGCTGTTGAACTTGGCAGCGGTCCCCCCGTGGCCCCTGCCGGACTGACCATACCTGCTATCACAGGACCACGGTCACCTCTTGCACTCCATCCTCGCGTCTCTCCACCTTGCGTTGTGGATACTGCATGGCTGAACCCTGAGGAATGGACCTGTTCGGAGGGGGTCCAGCAGGTCCTCCTGGGAAGTAGAAAACCCTCCACTAGACAGACCTACCTGGCAAAGTGGACAAAGTTTTCCCACTGGGCAACCGAACGGGGCATCTCCCCTTTGCATTCTTTGGTGCAGTCGATCTTAAACTACCTGCTTCATTTGAGGAACCAGGGCCTGGCACACTCCTCTATCAAGGTGCATCTGGCGGCCAACTCCGCCTTTAATCTGCCCGTCCAGGGGCAGACCGTGTTCTCCCATGACATGACGGTCAGGTTCCTCAGAGGTCTCGAGAGACTTTTTTCCCTCAAGTTTGGTCCCTCAGTGGGATCTCAACTTGGTTCTGTCTAGGCTCACAGGCCCGCCCTTTGAGTCGTTGGCCTCGCACTCCCTATCTCACCTATCATGGAAGATAGCTTTCCTGGTGGCAGTGACATCGGCAAGGCGAGTTTCTGTGCTGCGTGTCCTGACCTCAGAACCGCTGTACTCGGTCTTCTATAAGGACAAGGTCCAGCTCTGGCCCCACCCGGCCTTCCTTCCCAAGGTGGTGTCCACTTTCCACATGTGCCAGGACATCTTCCTTCCGGTCTTCTGCCCTAAGCCCCATGAGGCTAGTGAAGAGAGACGCCTCCATGCTTTGGACATAAGAAGGACCCTGGCTTTCTACCTAGGTCGAATCAGCTTTTCATCTCTAAAGCTGATAGGATGAAGGGCCTCCTGGTGTTCACGCAGAGGATTTCTAACTGTATCACCTCTTGCCATAAGGGCTTTTTACGAGCTGGCAAGGACCCCGCCACTGCTGATCATTAGAGCCCACTTGACTAGAGCGCAGGCATCCTCGGCGGCCGCTTGGCACACATTCCGATCCCGGACATCTGTAAAGCCGCAAATTGGTCCTCCATGCACGCATTCATGGCCCACTATGCCATCACTCAGGAGGCCAAGGACAATGCTTGGTTCAGCAGAGCTGTGTTGCAATCTTCATGTCCGTGAACTCCTTACCCACCTCCATGGGTACTGCTTGGAATCACCTAAGTTGAATGGACATGAGCAATCACTTGAACAAGAAAAGACAGTTATTTTTTTCTGTAACTGGTGTTCTTAGAGATGTGTTGCTCATGTCCATTCCACAACCCGCCCTCCTTCCCCACTGTCAGAGTTTCTAGCAAGAAGGAACTGAGGGTGGAGGGGGCTGGTGGTGCCCTATATGCTGCGGCATATGCGCACCACTCCAGGGGGAGCCAGAGCCAGTCCTCCTATGGATACTGCTGAGGGAAAAACTTCTGGCACCGGTGCATATGGTGAGCACACGCACCTAAGTTGAGTGGCCATGAGTAACACATCCCGAAGAACACCAGTTACGGAAAAACGTCCATAGTCCCATGGACAACTTTAAACTGACTTCAGTATTTATAGACACAGCCCTAGACTCACAGAAGAGTGAAATGGTCAGCTCTAGAAAGGAAATCATCAAGTTACAAATCCTCCATTTCTACTTTTTAAGAAAATACTACAGTAAAGGGATTTAAAAACAAAATATCCCAAATCCTCATTTTCTGTTTACATTGGGCATAAAGAATTGTTACATTAATAATTGATGCTATAAGCCAAAAAGGGATGCTTTACTACTTCTGTATGAGATTGGACAAAATGTAAAGCACCATGTGAAATTCTGAACAATATTATTTTGTGCAAAATGTTTTATGGTTTTTTAATGTCTACTAATTGTAAAGAACTTTAATTTATAACCTCTTTACAAACTATACACTGGCAATACCACTGAAATGCCACTACATCTAACAGCAGCTTCCAAGTGCTGTACTTTACATTGTTCGACTGTCTGGGGGGTGAAAACTTGGGCCAACAACTTTGAGAAATCCCTACTTTTACATGCCCCTCCCCCAACCCACCCCCCAAAAAGGTATTGAGATCTTCATTGCCTATGCAGAGGAGTTAGGACCTATGTCATAAGACCTTATCTAAAAGACTTCCACATACAGTGAACTGCAGGAAACTCCTTTATCTACCACTAAAGAATGAAAGGGCTGAATCTCTCCTGTTAGGATTTCAACCAATGTTTCCAAAAAGCCTAGGTATTTCAAACCAGAGGTTGAGATCATTACACTATTCTCTTTCTTAATTTTTGAAATAATGTGAGTTAAAAGATTTTTCAGATAATACAAACATACCCACTGCCTGCCTTCTGTGACTCAACAGAAAACAATTACAATGACAATTTGTTTTTTGGGGGCGGGGGGGGGGGGGGAGGGGAGAGAAGTGGCTTTGGATAGTTGACTCAGTTGTTTCTCTCTACTATGAAATCTGTAATATACTTCCCTGTAAATACATCTTGCTGTTGAAGACACACTTTCCAGTAGAAAATGCAAGTTCACTGCTTTTGCAGTGGCTTGCACTGTAGCTACTGTTGGAACTAAGATGTTGATGAATCTGATGCCAGGTTGTCCAAACTGCATTCTAATAGCTATGCTTTTCTGTCCACACCAAGCATTGTACTTTTCCCAAATAAAACTGGGTGATATCTTCAATTCCACACTCTCTCAAGCCTCAGACATCCAGGCTTCTTCCTGCAGTGTCTTCACGATCCTGCCTTTTTGCTTTATCCACACCTAAAACCTTGTCCAGGTTCTCATCTTCACCTTGACTTCTACAGTCGCCTCATCTCGGGCTTTCCTAACATGGATTTTGCTCCCAACTCACGTCCTTTTAAAACACTGCTGCTAAAATATCTTCCGGGCACATTATTTTGTCATCTCTTTTGAGTCCCTCCACTGGGTCCCCCTTTCACCATCTCAAGTTCAAGTTTCTTGATATTACCATTCGAGCTCTTCACATCTCTTCTCCCTACTTACCCATTTTTATGCCTTAGGTTATTCTGCCTTCTCTGCTATGCCAGTACTTGATAGCATGTTTTTTACTTCTCCCACAAGCACCCTTGCACCTTCACCCATGCTGCCTGTTATGTGTGGTAACACACTCACCAAACTAGTTTGGAAAGCCACTATTCTGTCATAATTTGCTAAATTTAAATCCTTTCTTATTTGCATCATGCTACATCCATTTGTTTTAAAATTAATACTGTTGCATGCAGCCCACTATTCTTACTCTTATTTTGCAGTTTGGTTGTATTCTGTATTTGCTGACCCTCAGATTCTAGTGGTGCTGGAAAAATGTATTCATGGCTTAACTTTACATCTCCCTCTAGATTAATAGAGAACAAAAGTAGTCCTAGCCCTGAAGTTTGCGTTTCCTCACTTTATAATTTCCTGTGCTGAGGTCTTACCATTAATGAATCTTCCACAGCCACTCTTAAAATCAACATGGATTAATTTAGGTGGGTAGATTATACAATTTCTGAGTTTTTGAAATTTATACCAAATGCTGTAGTGAGATCAACAATATAGTTTCATTCTTTCTAGTGCCTTTCTGAAATCAAATGTTCTCATTGTAATTAAAGTGTGCGGGATTGAGGCTCCTCAGAAGCATTTGTTAAACAATAAAACCTTGGTTAATTATTGCACATCTGATCTTAGAAGTATAATGCCAACTAACTTCAGTTACCAGAGAAATTAAATAATTGCTGATCACCAATCTCTCTAGCATCTCCCATTACTTTGATGTCGGCTATTCCCCTCCTGCATGCAGTTTCCTGTGATAGTTCAAAGATGCAGCTCAGCCTGTGTTAGCCATGCCTTCTCCTGCTAGCTGCCAGATCTTCTTCGTCCACCGCGGTAGTCCAGTGGTGGTTCAGTTTGCTCCCGTCCTTCTCTTTTAGATGTTATTTTTAACCATTTTTGGGGCAGTTAGTGTTTTGCTTGTGTTTCAAGCCTCTTTGCCTCCTCCTGGTCAGGGATCACATCAGCATGGTGGTTACAGACACCCGAAGCCTCTGGTGCAGTACCTCCCTGGCAAGCTCCCCTGCCCTGTTTCTGCAATTGCTGGGAAAAAATTCAAAAGGAGCTCTGTGTCTGAAGCGGCTTACTCAAGCTCAGCAGAAGATTTAAAAAAAAAAAAAGCCCAATCTTCACCCAGCCGCCCCTATCTCTGCTAGGGCACAGGGCTTCCTGCAAAACCTGGAGAGTCCGGGTCCCAAAAAGGCAAAAGCAAGTGCATCCTTTGTGAGGCCGTTATTACTATTGTTAATGAGCAAGTGGGGTGAAAATCAGGGGTTAAACCCCTTCACCTTTGCCTTCTGGCCCTGAGTTGCAAGGGTTTATTTCCTACAGAGTGTCTTTCTCAGCAGTCACCACCCCACCCTCACCCTGTAGCATGTCTGGGCATGCAGAAAAGCCTGTGACACTGCAGCCTAATGAAAATTGAGTTTGTCTGGCCTGCAGTCCAAAGACTGTTGCTATGCCAGGGAAAGGGGTAAGATTTGAGGCAGCAGAAGAATGGGAATTGTGCCTCTTGATAATCAATCATAAACTCTTGGGCTGCCAGGAAAAGGAGCTTTGTCACCCTCCCGCCACCTGCTGACTCCACTCTAAAGCCTTGTGCACTTCAAGCAGCCTGTGATCAGAACGGAGGCTCGTGAGGATTCACTCCCCATGGAGCTGCACCTTCATGAGATTACAGAGGGGTGAATGATAAATCTCTTTCCATGTTCAAAATGATCCTGATTTCCTGAGTAAAGCTCCAAGTAATAGTAGGTTACTCCTACAGTGGGTTTTAGCCAGCCTGGGGAAGCAAGCAGGTAGCCTTTCAGGCTCCTGGGGAGCGTTAACAAGCTACTTTCACAGTTGAGTCCTCTGTTACGTGGTCTCCAGACGAGGCTGAATTGTATACTATCTCTTCCTGCATGCAGCCAGGGAAAGATGTATCACACATGCAACAACCACCATCACCACCTACCGAACTTTTCCAAAACATTATCAGTCAGTGGCCTGCAAGGAATGTATTAATATTAATAATAAAATATTTTTCCTCCTGCATTATTATGAGCTGCTTTCCTGTTGTCTCCTTTGAGGGCATCATAAGATCCAAATAGGGACACCTGATTAAACCAAATGTTAAATTAAAATGTGTTATAAACAAAGAAATTCCATAAATTTTTGGGAGCCTAAGGTTAGTGCAACAGTAGCTCCACCAGTGAAAGACAGTCATACCTTCAGAAGGGGACTTCTTTCCAAGACACCATAGACCATAAGAGTGACGATTCACTGCACAGCAATTTCAAAGCCTCAGCAATATCTGTTCAGAGCAAAGTTTTTTTTCATATACTTAGTGGGAAAGCTTACTTTGGGGTAAACTTATCTAGGAATATGACCCTTGCTTGAAGTGAGATGTCTTGGGCCTTGTCTTGGTGAAACCATTGATGTGATTTGTGACAAGTAATGGATTCTAACTTGGTGGCTACAATGATGTCATGTTACACCTATGAATAGCAATCATTCAGCCTCTCTGGATATCTAGTGCATCCAAACTTGTGGGTCAGGAACTATTGAAGGAAACATTAGAGAAATCAATAGCTGAGACTGCAGAGAGGCCTCACTCCTCTGTTAAACCCAGCACAGCAATCCATTGGTTGCTACCAACACCAGGGCAGAAAAGTCTGGAGTAGAAGCTTCCAAGAAAACCAAGATGAATTTTCCTCCAAACCAACAAAATCTTTAGTGTAACAAAGACTCTTCTTTCTGATCCACCTATCATACCCCGAACCTTAACTAGCTGGTGGTAGTCACAGCAGGGCACAGCTCACAGGCCACAGTATGCAGTGCCACAACCAGACTCTGGATTGCCTCCAAGCACATGGCTTTGCAATAACTCTAGGAAAAGCTCCTTGATTACCCTTCATAAACTTCATTCACCTGGTAGTGGAGGTAGATACTTTGGTAACATATCTACCCATCACTAGACAGATTCCAGAAAATCCAGGATCTGATATCCATGCTGGACAAATCCATGAGGCCAACCATAGCTCAGTATCTCTAAAAACTGGGCCTGCTGATTTCACACATGGGAGAGGTCACATATCAGGTGTCTCCAGGTCTCTATTCTGGGAGTATGGGACCATTCCCTGGAGCAAATGCAAGACCAGGTACTGGTTCCCAACCATGTGCTGAATCCCCTAAGATGATGGACAGTCCCAGAGAATGTCAGCAGGGGTCTTCCCATATGCCTTCTAATCCTGCAGGTTCTCACAGCAAACCTGGGAGGGGAGGGTGAGCCCTTCTTGGGACCCAGAATGATTTAAGGTAGCTAGAGCTCCAGGGCAAGAACCATAGCATCAAGCTCTTGGAGCTCACAATTATCAAACTATCTCTACTGAGATTCCAGAGCTCCCTAGAAGGCATCTTGGTCCAGCTATGCAACATGGCCCCTTGGTTGCATACATAAACAACCAAAAAGTGGGTACAAGGAAGGTAGCTCTACATGGAGAAGCGATGGAGAGAATGGAATGGGCAGACAAGACTCTCACTTCCTAAAGACAATACATGTGAAAAGAGAGATGAACCAAATGGCAGGCTGGCTCTGCAGATGCAAAGTCAACTATTCAAAATTATGCTTGAACAGGAAGTCTTCATTCTGGTCTTTCAGACATTCAGTCTCCCCTCAGTTGACCTCTTTGCCAATCACAAGAATGAAAAACAGTCAAAATTCTTCATTTGGGAAGCAGACACCAAGTCCATAAGGACAGATGCTCTACTGCACAGATAACCAAAAGTCCCTCTGTACGCATTCCCCCCCTTCCCTTTCCTAGGGAAGATGGTCCAAAAGATAATGTGAGAAGAAGCAAGGGTGACAGTGGTAATTCTATATCGACCAAGGAGAGAGTGGTTTTCTGATCTGATAAAACTGAATCTGGAAGCACAATTTTAGCTTCTGACAAGACCAGACATTATTTTCCCAAGTCTCACTCCTCAGTCAGATGCAGATAGGCTTCAAGTGACAGCCTGGTTACTGAAAGGAAAGCATTAGCTACACTTGGCCTATCTTTCAATGTGATCAGGACTCTGCTCTCCTCCAGGAGAATTTTCATGCAAAAAACCTACTCCTCCATGGGGACCAAGTTCAGTTTGTTGTGCAAAGCGCGCATCACAGATCCAAGGGCTCCTGGGATTCTGACCACTCCAGACTTCCATCAGGAAGATGCGGATAAGGGCCTTCAGCCCAGCACTATAGCATGCCAAATATCTGTCCTCAGAAGTGTACTATTTGCAGGATCCTCTGACTCCTTGTCAGAATGCTCAGGTATCCAGATTTCTCAGAGCAATCAGACTGGCCAGATTGCAGATCTTCCCTAAGTGTGACCTATCACTGATGTTGAAAGCCTTAACCACCCATCGATGCCCTTGAGCTTCTGACTGCCTTCATTCTGTCCAGCACCAGAGCCCCAACCAAGAAGCAGTGGCACACTCTAGATGTCAGAAGAGCACTGAAAACTTATAACAAGCATTCAGAATCCAAAACGGCTCCCTGTTCATTTCCTTTCATCTTGAGGTGCTAAGGGCTTACAGTATCCAAGCTATCCCTTACTAGATGAAACAGACTATGCACTGTTGAGGCATGCAAGCTATCCAGTGCACCTATTCAAGAAGGAGTCAAGATGCATGATCCCTGGCAACCTCATGGGCCAAAAGAGTGTGTGCTTCCACTGCAGAAATCTGCAGAGCAGTCGCATGGTCATTTGGCTAACACCACTGTCATACATTATAAGACGGACTTCCTGTTTCCACCAAGGCCTCTTTGCTAGGAAGGTGCTGCAGGTGGTAACATAACTTTGCCATTTCAGCAGTTCAAAAAGGGGTGTGTGTTCCTTCCTGATATCTCAAGAAAATAATGGCCATACTGGGTCATAACTGTGGTCCATCTAATCCAGTATTCTGTGCCAGATTCGTCAGAGGAAATGAACAAAACAGGGCAATTTCAAGTGATCCATCCTTTGTTGTCCATTCCCAGCTTCTGGAAAGTGGAGGTTTAGGAACATTTAGAACAAGGGGTTGCATCCCTGACCATCTTGGCTAAGAACTACTGATGGACCTATCCTCCATGAACTTATCTAATTCTTTTTTTGACCCCAGTTATACTTTTGGCCTTCACAACATCCCCTGGCAGTGAGTTCCACAAGTTGACTCTGCATTGTGTGAAGAAGTACTTCCTTATGTTTGTTTTAAATCTGCTGCCTGTGAACACAAGAAATAGGGGCTACTTGATTAAATTATGTGAAGGGGTAAATAACATTTCCCTATTCACTTTTTCCACACCATTCATGATTTTATAGACCTCTATCATACCCCCTCCCCCCACTTAGTTGACTCTCTTCGGAAATGAATAGTCCCAGTCTTTTTAATCTTCTATGCCCCCAATTTTTGTTGCCATTGTCTGTATCTTTTCCAATTCTAATAAATATTTTTGAGATAGGGTTACCAGAACTGCACATAGAATTCAAAGTGTGGGTGATTTATATAGTGGTATTAAGATATTTTCTGTCTTATTATCTATTCCTTTCCTAATGGTTCCTAACATTGTTAGCTTTTTTTTCTACTGCTATTACACATTGAGCAGATTCATAGATTCATTCATAGATTTTAGGGCTGGAAGGGACCTTGAGAGGTCATCGAGTCCATGGCAGGACCAAATACTGTCTAGACCATCCCTGATAGACATTTATCTAACCTACTCTTAAATATCTCCAGAGATGGAGATTCCACAACTTCCCTAGGCAATTTATTCCAGTGTTTAACCACCCTGACAGTTAAGAACTTTTTCCTAATGTCCAACCTAAACCTCCCTTGCTGCAGTTTAAGCCCATTGCTTCTTGTTCTATCCTTAGAGGCTAAGTTGAACAAGTTTTCTCCCTCCTCCTTATGACACCCTTTTAGATACCTGAAAACTGCTATCATGTCCCCTCTGTCTTCTCTTTTCCAAACTAAACAAACCCAATTCTTTCAGCCTTCCTTCATAGGTCATGTTCTCTAGACCTTTAATCATTCTTGTTGCTCTTCTCTGTACCCTCTCCAATTTCTCCACATCTTTTCTTGAAATGCGGTGCCCAGAACTGGACACAATACTCCAGTTGAGGCCTAACTAGCGCAGAGTAGAGCGGAGGAATGACTTCTTGTGTCTTGCTCACAACACACCTGTTAATGCATCCCAGCATTATGTTTGCTTTTTTTTGCAACAGCATCACACTGTTGACTCATATTTCGCTTGTGGTCCACTATAACCCCTAGATCCCTTTCTGCCGTACTCCTTCCTAGACAGTCTCTTCCCATTTAGTGAGAACCCTTTGTGACTCTTTGCAATCAGTTTTGGACTTCACTATCTTGAGTAATTTTGTATTGTCTACAGCTTTTGCCACCTTACTGTTCATTTTTTCCAGAACTTATGTTCATTTTTTTATCCCTCCCTACACCTGTTCACTGCTTGCTACTTCTCATGTATACTAGAATTGGGGGAAAGACCCTGGGCTGCAGAATGGAAAATTTCTTACCAGCTAATTTCCTTTCTGCTAGCAGCATCTCCCACAATTGTATCCGGCCTGAATGGCTTCACAGCCATGGGGGCAGCATTTTATTTTTATCACATAGGCAGTGGCCTACTGTATGTACTTAGTAGTATTGTTGCTAATCATTTTCTAAGAGTTTTTTCACTGCTTTGGAATGAATCATCTGGTAGCAAACAGTGGAAGGGGTCATAGCTAGCATAGGGTGTGCTGCAACTTTGAATCACCTCCAGAAACTGTAGACAGGAAAGGAATAGCCCATATGTATCAGAATTGTGGGAGATGTTGCTAGGAGAAAGAAAATTATCAGGTAAGAAACTTTCCATTCCTCCTCAGTTTGTAGGGACTGTCTCTTACTATATCTAAGCACAGCACATTGGGATCTCTGATCTTGGTTGGAGCCTCTAGGTGGTATTCTAATAATTTAGAATTAAAATTTTAAATATACTTTGAAAGGCAAGTTTCTATATAATATACATACACACATAAATACTAATGATACATGTTGCCAGATAATCTGATCAGATTCAAAGTAGCCAGCCAAAGTTTCAGAGCTTTTATGATAAGAAGTCAGTTAACGAAAACAAAATCCACACATCAAATTTACAGTGTTCTTTACAAGGTTTTGTATTCCTGTAATGTATAACACCATTTGTCAATAATTCATGTTCCAGCCTAAAGGGGCATGAGAAGCTAGCTCTCTCCCTACTCTGCCTGCATATTGTATGTTTGCTCTATATGCATGTTCTCAACTGCCTTCCTTCTAAAATTTACAAACAAACCTTGGACACTGGTGATGGAAATTTTTGATCATAGTCAGACTTCTGGCAGGGATGTTTTCCATGCTTGTTTGCAAGAGAAATGATCCACTATATTAAAAAGCTTCTAGAGGAACTTTAACTGTAATTGAGCTGCTAAAGCTCCTGTCACGGTGCTCAGATGATACCCTTTGCCCTTGGTTAGTTTTGTAATTAAAGTATTCCTAATACTTGCTTTAAATTAAGCATGCAATATACTGTACTTTGGTACACTTCATTGTAATTTTTTAAAATATAGTCCATTAAGGCTGTAACACAGAAGAGAAAACACATTTTGCAGTGGTCAAAGAAACCTGTTATAATTAAAACTGAATAATGTTGTGGCTGATATTAAACAACATGCTTCTACAACCATGCAGTGCTTAGCTTACTGGTACACATTTTAACTTCTCTTACACCATGTGGGTGCCAATAAACACAATACTATATTTGATGCAGTTCTCCCAAATTGGGCAACTCTGAGATAGGGACAGCATATATAAGCAGAATGCTGTCCTGCCCCCATATATTGTGGAACTAGGGGATGCTGCATGGAGATTATGCAAATATGTATGAACAAGGGAAGAGGAAAGTAAGGGGAAAATACTACTACTCTGAACTGTCGAAATCATTGAAGTAGAACCTAAAATGTTCATACAGGGATGGAGGTAAGACCACTTAATCATAATTGCTGAATTGAACTTAAGTCATGATTTCCAAGAATCAAAAAACACATCTAGTAAATGAAATAGCCTCAATAAAATTACTATAATTTTGGTAAACTAGATTATTTAATTGTAGGTGATTTGTGGCTTAAAACATTAGCTTAAATCACATTTCATGAAAATGTTAAACAGGATAGCCATTCTTGCTTTTAGATCCTTCCCCACAGTCATGTTAGAAATGCATTTTCTTGTCTTTTTAAGGATGATATTGAAACACTGGGACTAGTATAGATAGTTGCTTCAGGCTTCTTTCATAAAAGCTCTACGGTTAGCAGATAGTGTCAGAGGTCAAGACTAACACAGGGGAATGTTCTGCATTTGAGGGAGTTATATTCCCAAAGCAGAAGTGTCTAAAGTATTTAGTGATTAGAGAGGACACAAAGCATCCTACTTAGCTGTTCCTCAGATACTTTTAAACACCCTCATCTCTCATACTAAAGTGCCTCCAAGGCATTTAAAATGAATCCAACTATTAAATTGATGTAATTTCCTGCTAAACTAGCTATGCCCTTATGGCTGGGGTCCAACTCAAAGGCCAGTTGTTCATTTCCAGTACATTCTTAGAAGTAGCATAGTTGATCATTCATGGGAATAAAATGCTAACAAAAACTAAAACTTGCTTGTCTCTGTTAAACAGCTGGGTCACAGAAAAGGAAGTTAAAGTACTGCCCATGAACTGTATCACGGTATTCAACACTCCAGCAGAAGTGTTCATGTTTGCCACTAAACAGCAGTAGCCGTAGTTCCCATGGAACAGTAGCCATAGAATCCATAGATACAGACCCTTGCTGTGTGATCAGGTACAATCTTATATAATTCTGAACCACACCATAGTGGTCAGGGGGAGGGAGGGAAGCAGTCTCTTACCAGTAATCCTGTTTGTCATCTTACATCCCTGGTATTGTATTGAAAAGTGCCAGTCTCCACCTCCACTGCTACCATGTGTTTGTGTTGCTTAAAGATGGGCCATGAGCTGAGCACTGAAAGGAAAGCAAAGATGCATTTTGCATAAGGAAAATATGCACGTAACCCACCACCCAGGTGTGAAAAATAGCATGCAACTTAACTTACTTAACACTGTCAGGATGTCCAGAACGGGTCACAGCTGAGACAATTTCAGGTCAGACTCTCAGAAAACAGGGTAGACACCCCCAAACTGGAGGTATATTCTATAATTAGATTTAATCAAACCAGCAACAACTGTATGCTCCTGGATCATTATACTAGCTTACTATGGATCCACAGTCAGTCCCCAGACACTTCAGCCTATATTACCATTCAGACAAACTGGACTTAATTATGAAAGGTTATTAAAAGCAGAAACCATCACACATTTGGTTACTCCCAGCCCAAGAGAGCCAGTCACTTACCCCAGGTCAAGGTATACTTCAGATCTCATAGACCTTAAGGTCAGAAGGGACCATTATGATCATCTAGTCTGACCTCCTGCATAACGCAAGCCACAGAATCTCACCCACCCATTCCTGTAACAAATCCCTAACATATGCCTGAGTTATTGAAGTCCTCAAATACTGGTTTAAAGACCTCAAGGTGCAAAGAATCCTCCAGATCTCCCCAAAGACAATGCTGAAGTCAATTCCTTTAATAAACTAAACTAAAGATTTATTAGTTAAGAAAAAGAAATGAGTTATTGAAAGGTTAAAGCAGCTAAAATACATTACAGGTGAATCAAACTTTGTAGGTCCAATATGAAGGCAGAGGGGTAGTAATTTGCGGGGTTTTCAATAGTCTCTCAGGGTTACCTAGAATGGCTCTAGGGATCTCGGTCCAACCATTCAGAATTCCACCCTGTCAGAATTCATCAGTCCAGAGATGCAGAATTATTCAATTGAATCAGTATTTATAGATCAGGCTCACATAAGGCAAGCTGACAACCCTCTTGACCCATGTGGGTGCTTCCTTTGCTGATGAAGATTAGGAAATTCAGACTGGGACTGTGAACCCCATTGAATGAAACAATGGCTCTTGCTTTGAAGTCAGCAACCTTCTTCATTTACATTTCCAGCGCTCCAATCTTGCATGGGTAAACATAATATAAACACAATGTGATAGCCAGAAACAATTCTTCATTAGTTTTCATGCAGTGTTACATATCAAGTACATTTACATCTAAACGCTAACACATATTTCAATTTAAATCTAATTAAGTACAGGATAGCAATCACAGGAAACAGACTGGTGAAGACAATAACATTACCATTTCACTAGCTTTCATGCATTTAAACAAATGTAATTACTGGGCACCTGTCAAGTAAATTGTAATGTGATAACATCCCCCTTTGTTCTATTCTAACAAGTGAATTGGCTTGAACATATGACCTTTTAGCATTTGTTTGATATACATACATAAGTGAATTGTCCTGTTGCTCTCATCTGAGCTGGTCTGTCTGTGTCACAGAGCAAGCACATACAACCTTCTCCTGTACACTAAACCTGAAAATAGTTCAATTTGTGGGTAATGGGTCCATTTCTTGCTCTATCACTCACTCACTGTTATGGTAGCTTGCACTGCTCAGTCAACCTCTTTGCCATAATGTTTACCCATTTGTATAATGGTATAATAACTGTTTTGATGATGGAATTTAGAATCCTAAACACCAAAATCCCTTTTGAAAATGAGATTTAGGCTTCTAAATCAGTTGGATTTGTGATACTAAGCACAGCAACACCTAAATAGCTTTAAAATCTGAGTCTTAAACTTCGTGTCTCAGTTCCCCATCTGTAAATGGAGATGCTAATATTCCGTACTACACATGGAATGTATTTCTATACACTGACAAATGTGATGCACTTAGATATGATGATAATATAAATACGTTAAGATAAGCTATAAACGTTTATTTTTCCTCTAAGGAATAAGATGCTGTAAGCATGTTCCTAATGTAAAGCATTTTCAAATGATACACACATCCTACAATCACCTTTTCTGAGTTTCAAAATTACCCTCCTACTTCTCAAGTTTCTGGGTATGCTGCATCCTATCTTTTTGGTGTACATTCAGCTGCTGAAAGGGATAGATGACAAGACAGAAAATGTCATAATGCCTCTATATAAATCCTTGGTACACCCACATCTTGAATACTGTGTGCATATCTGGTTGCCCCATCTCTAGAAAGGTATATTGGAATTGGAAAAGGTGCAGAGAAGGGCAACAAAAATGATTAGGGGTATTGAACAGGGATTAAAAAGACTGGGACTCTTGAGCTTGATTAATTTCACGGTCATAGGATTTTAAAAATGGTAAATTCCATGATTTCACCTATTTAAATCAGAAATTTCATGGTGTTATAATTGTAGGGATCCTGGCCCAAAAAGGAGTTGTGGGGTGGTCACAAGGTTATTGTAGGGGGGGTTGCAGTACTGCTGCTGGCAGCGGCCCTGCCTTGAGAGCTGGGCAGCTTGAGAGTCGTGGCTGCTGGCTGGGAGCCCAGCTCTGAAGGCAGAGTTACCGCCAGCAGCAATGAGGCCAAGAGGATTTTTTGAAGGAAAATTTATTCCACGGCCAGCCTTCAGTTCAGGGTCGCAAACCACTAGGGTCTTTTGGGGAGATGTAACTTTAACTTATGGGACTTCCTACCCCAGGACTCAGCCCAAGAATTTGGGGCCATTATTTAGGAGGGTATTACAGAGGCACAGTGCTCCCTCCAAATGGTGTGGGATGTAGCTGATTCGACGGCCAAGCTGGTCGCTTCAGCAGTGGTCATGAGGTGCAGTTCTTGGCCTGAGACTGGGGGCTTGTCCCAGGAGATGCAGTCCTCAATCTAGGACCTCCCGTTTGATGGGGTTGGAAAGATGCGAGGCTGTATGGGCTAAAGGACACTTGGGCCACCTTCCGCTTGCTGGGTCTCCATACGCCTCAGTCAGCGAGGAAGCAGTTCTGGCCACTCCCATCGCCAAGGCTGTGGCAATCTTAACAGGGGTCTGAAAGGAGAAGGGATAGGGACACGAGTTTTAGTTGTCGCCGCCCTTCCTCCTCCCACTCACCCACACAACTTGGCCTGGCAAAACATCACGGGGTCCAGAAGCGCCTCATTCTTTTCTCAACCGTCTTCATCCCTACTGTTCGGCCTGGTCATGGGTCACCTCTGACCATTGGGTGCTAGAAATTGTATTTCTGGGCTACACTCTACAATTCTTGGCCACACCTCACCCCACCCCATCCCCCTTCCCTGTCCCTCTTCAGGGACCATTCTCACGAGTAACTCCTCGTTCAGGAGGTCGACAACCTCCTGCAGTTGGGGGAGGAGAGGAGGACCCTTGTGAAATGAGGGGAAAAGGCTCTACTCCTGCTATTTTCTAATCCCAAAAGCAAAAGAGGGCCTAAGACCCATTCTGGACCTGTGGCGACTCAACAAATATCTCAAAAAGTTGAAGTTCCGCATGGTCTCCCTGGTCTCCGTCATTCCCTCCCTGGATCCAGGAGACTGGTACACTGCTCTTGACTTGAAAGACACTTGATTTTGTATTTCCCTCTTCCAAGGACACAGACGTTTCTCTGTTTTATGGTGGGCCAGCATCGTTTCCAATTTATGGCACTGCCCTTTGGTCTCTCATGTGCTCCAAAATACATGGCCCCGGTAGCTGCTTACTGGAGACGTTGAGGGGTCCAAGTCTATCCTTATCTCGATGATTGGCTCATCAAGGGCAGATCACAGGATCAAGTGCAGAGAAGTCTTGATCTGGTGTCTTCTACCTGTCACGACCTGGGCCTATTAGTAAACTAAAAGAAACTGGTGCACGGGATAGAGTTCATGGGGCGGTCCTCAACTCCACGCAGGCAAGAGCCTTCCTTCTGGAGGCCCATTTCCGAGCCATGTTGGACTAGATCTCCCATATAAGGGGCCACCCACTCACTATCGCCCACTCCTGCCTGAGGTGGTTAGGTCACATGGCAGCTTGTACTTATGTGGTCCGTCATGCCCGGCTCCATCTCCGGCTGCCGCAAGTGTAGCTGACGTCAGGTCTACACCTGCAACAGGCATGATCTAGGCCTGGTAGTCAGATGCCGGACCACATCTGGTTGTCACTGGAATGGTAGTTGGACCCCAAATCAGTGTTGGAGGAGGTTCCCTTCACGGCCCTGGCCTTGTTGCTGACCCTGGTTTCCGATGCCTTGGGCCTGGGCTTGAGGTTGAGCTCAGCATGCAAGGTCGCTGATCATGGGACAGTCGCTCCCTCCACATAAATATCAGGGAGCTCAGAGCAGTTCATTTCGCCTGCCGCGCTTTCTGGTCCCACTTGAAGGGCAAGGTGGTACAAGTCCTGATGGACAACACTGCTGCAATGTTTTATATCAACAAGCAGTGCGGAGCCAGATTGACAGCCCTTTGCCAGAAAGCTCTCCAGCTCTGGGACTTCTGTGTGCAGCATGCCATTCATCTCGTGGCCTCCCGGGGACCAGGAACATACTAGCAGATCACCTCAGCAGGACCTTCTCGTCTTGCCATGAATGGTCACTCTATCCCGATGTAGTCAGTGTGATCTTCCAAAGATGGGGAACTCCTCAGTGGACTTGTTTGCGACTTGTCAGAACAGGAAATCCCACGCATTTTGCTTGATTTGGGGGATCAACAGAGGCACCCTGTCAGATGCCTTCATTATTCCTGTGGTCGGGGGCTCTGATGCATGCCTTCTCGCTGGTGCCGTTAATCGACAGAGTGCTCATGAAGATCAAACAGGACAGGGCAAAGGTAATCCTAATAGCCCCAGTTTGGCCTCGCCAGCACTGGTTTGGCACACTGCTGGACCTCTTGGTGGTGGCCCCGCTGCAGCTGCTTCTCTGGCCAGATTTGCTGTCCCAGAACCATGGGAGTCTTCTGCACCTGAACCTGGTGGCGCTGCACCTGCTGGCTTGGCTGCCGCGTGGTTAAATGCAGAAGAGCAAGAGTGCTTGGCCCATGTCCCAGGTACTGTCAGGCAGCAGGAAGCCCTCTACCAGGGCAACCTCCCTGGCCAAATGGAAACGGTTCATGTGCTGGGCCTTGGACCAGGGTATTAGGCCTGAGCAGGCCTCGCTGCAATCAATCCTAGACTACCTTCTACATCTTAAGCTCCAGGGCTTATCCCTTTCATCAATTAAGGTCCACTTGGCCATTATTATCAGCCTTTCACCCTCCAGTCCAGGGCAGCTTGGTCTTCACTCACGACATGACAGTCCGGTTCTTGAAGGGTCTGAGTGACTCTATCCCCATGTCCAGGAACCCATCCCTCCTTGAGACCTGAATCTAGTGCTGGCACAGCTCATGGGTGCCCCATTCGAGCCATTGGCTTCCTGTTCTCCTCCTTCTCTCCTGGAAGGTGTCATTCCTGGTAGCAATAACGTCTGCTCGTAGGGTCTCTGAGATTAGGGCGCTTACCTTGGAGCCACCCTATATGGTGTTTTTCAAGGACAAAATCCACCTGCAGCTGCACCCAGCTTTCCTACCCAAGGTTGTTTCACGTGAGCCAGGACATATTCTTGCCAGTCTTCTTCCCAAAGCTTCATAAGTCTGAAGAGGAGCGTAGATTGCACTCTCTGGACATCAGGAGAGCAAAAATCTCTGATGACTGTGCTCGGAGGCACATGCACACCTAAAACGGAATGGACATGAGCAACACATCTCGAAGAACAACAGTTATGAAAGGTAGGTTTCATAAAGGTTACCCTTCCCTTTATATTTATGTATGCAGTAATGTCAAATCCCTCCCGGCCAGAGGTACAGAATCACTTACCTGTAAGGGGTTAATCAGTTCAATTAACCTAGTTGGCACCTGACCAGAAGGACCAATGGGGAAAGAAGATACTTTCAAATTGGAGTTGAGGGGAGGAGGTTTTGTTTGTGCTCTTTGTTTTTGTTCCCTCTTGGGACAAAGAGAGAGACCAAGCAGGTAACCCAGCTCCTACTGAAATGATACATCTAAAATTACAGAAACTGTAAGTAATAGCAAGGAAATGTTAGATTATCTTTCATTTTACCTTGTGAATTTTCCTTATGCTAAGAGGGAGGTTTATTTCTGTTTTGTAACTTTGAAGTTGAGCCTAGAGGGGAATCCTCTGTGTTTTAAATCTTTTTATTACCCTGTAAAATGACCTTCTATCCTGATTTTACAGATGTGCTTCTTTTACTTTTTTCTTTATAATAAAGTTCTTCTTTTAAGAACCTGATTGGTTTTTAGTGTCCTAAAAACCCAAGGGTCTGGTCTGTGCTCACCTTGTTTGGGATAGCTATGCACACCAATGTTTGTAACATGCTTTCTGATCTTTGGACAGAAAATATTGCAGAAGTGCAAATTATTTTTTTATAATAAGAATGTGGGATTTCGGGTGTACTAGGAAAATAAGTTTGATCCTTAGTTTTTTAGTTGGAGAATAGATTTTCTAATGAACACACTTTCTGTGACTCAAGTTTTACTATTTATTAGGCATAGAATTAGTCAACCAGGAAAAAAAAGGAATATTAACTGGAACAGCAGGGAGGCCAACTCTCCGTCTCTGGCTCCCATCCCTTACTGTATCACTTTCACGTTCTCTTGCTCTCCCTTTCTAATGCAAGCTTGGGAAACAGTGACTGGCTCAGCAGTAGTCAGATGAAGAA
The DNA here is from genome assembly GCF_002925995.2 of Terrapene triunguis. Classification (NCBI taxonomy): domain Eukaryota; kingdom Metazoa; phylum Chordata; order Testudines; family Emydidae; genus Terrapene; species Terrapene triunguis. The sequence continues at coordinate 1,250 of NW_020701169.1, read as the reverse complement.
AAACATTAAAAGCAGCATGCGGGAAGGCCAGGGTTTCAACCCCTCTCCCTTCCTTGCTCAGGAAAACATCACCTCTTGACATGTCCTATGGGAAGCAAATTTTGTGCTTTTAAATATTATTAAATTGACATGAGCATTTGCCAAATAAATACAGAAAACTATATTAAAATAGCATTGTTTCTGTCTTGAACACACAAAAGTCATGGAAAGTCTGAGTTAAGACTCCCACAGCACCCATAACATGCTAAGCCCCTTCTGAACAGTGATTGCAGCAGCACAAATGGATCTGTATCGAAGGATTTCTAATATATGTTTTCAGAACAATTCATAGCCTAGCAAAAACCTTTTTGGAAATGAAAAATAACAGTACCAAAAGTAAGTTATGGCCTGTCCCTTTTTTAGTGTCCCAGAAGACCTGGTGTTCTGGCTACAACTACCTTGTTCAATGCTATGTAACTCTATTTATGGTCAAAACAGGTGTCTGCCTGTTCAAATCTCTTGTGAAAATAAGAAATTAAGGTACTAAAAGGAAATTATAGCCTGTAAGTTTACTCTTGTTTTGTCATCCGATTGCTGGGATGGCTCATTACTGAGTGAGTGTTTAGGTTAACACAATATTAGTTTTATTTTCTAGCCCCTGCCACAGTTTCTAACTCTATTTTCCTACTGGTTTGGAGCAGCATCCAGTATTGTGGTAATCTTTTTTTTTTTTTTGGACATTTGTGAAATTTACATGCCCTTTTCATGCTCTGGGGACCCTTATCTAATTTAATTATCACAATATCTTAATAGATTCCTCAATCTGGTCCAACAGTAAATTAAATATACAAATATGTCCCAACAGACATAATAATAAAATAAAATAATGCTCCCTCCACAGGAGGCATAATGATGTGAGCTACATGCATTTTTTCCCTGACTGAAGAGTTCCTTTGAAATCTTGACACTGAATTTCCTAGCTTCTTTGAACTTAAGTCAGTCATTATTTCCTTAATAAACAGGGAAAGTTTTTTTTTTTTTATGACTAAAAATGTAAAGGCAATAGTCTATTCTTTTTAAACTAACAATAATAGTGGCAGTTAACAGAACAGAAAAGGAATTAATGGCAGCTGAGGATAAATATTTATATATACACCTCTACCCCGATATAACGTGACCTGATATAACATGAATTTGGATATAACGCGGTAAAGTAGTGCTCCGGGGGGGGCAGGGCTGCACACTCCGGCGGATCAAAGCAAGTTTGATAT
>NW_020701168.1:0-8581 GCF_002925995.2 Terrapene triunguis | reverse complement strand
GGGCTCCATGCTCGCAGTGCTGTGGCGTCCGCGCTGTCACTCACCAGAAAAGTGCGCGAACTGATTGCCCACCGGCGCTTTCAGGGAGAGAGGGCGGGAGTGACGGTTGAATGACGACAGTTACCCAAAACCATCCTCGACACATTTTTTTCCCCAGCAGGCACTGGGGGCTCGACCCAGAATTCCAATGGGCAGCGGGGACAGCGGGAACTGTGGGATAGCTGCCCACAGTGCACCGCTTCCAATGTCGACGCCTGCCCCGTTAGTGTGGACTCACAAAGTCGAATTACTGTTCGTAGTGTGGATGCACACGTTCGACTCTGTAATATCGGTTCCACTAATTCGATTTAAGTAAAATCGAACTACTCTCGTAGTGTAGACATACCCTTAGAAAGGAACAAGCAGGTGCACACAGACAAAATGGGAAATGACTGCCTAGGAAGGAGTAGTGTGGAAAGGGATCTGGGGGTCATAATGGAGCACAAGCTAAATATGAGTGAACAGTGTAACAAAAAAAGTGAACATTCTGGGGTGTATTAGCAGGAGTCTTGTAAGCAAGACACGAGAAGTAATTTTTTCGTTTTACTCCACGCTGATTAGGCATCAACTGGAATATTGGGTCCGATTCTGGGAGCCACATTTCCGGAAAGATATGGATGAATTGGACAAAGTCCAGAGGAGGGCAACAAAAATGATTAAAGGTCTAGAAAACATGACCTATAAGGAAATACTGAAAAAACTGGGTTTGTTTAGTCTGGAGAAGAGAAGACAGAGGGGACATAACTGTTTTTGAGTACATAAAAGGTTGCTAAAAGGAGGAAGGAGAAAAATTGTTCTCCTTAATCTCTGAGGATAGGACAAAAAGCAATGGGCTTAAATTGCAGCAAGGTCGGTTTAGGTTGGACATTAAGAAAAACTTTCTGTCACCGTGGTTAAGTATTGGAATAAATTTCCTAGGGAGGTTGTGGAATCTCCATCACTGGAGATTTTCAAGAGCAGATTAGACAAACACCTGTCAAGGATGGTCTAGATAATGCTTGGTCCTTCCTTGAGTGCAGGGGACTGGACTAGAAGACCTCTCAAAGTCCCTTCCAGTCCTACAATTCTAGGTCAATTCCTATTACCAATCTATTCCAATAAGTTATTTAAGAGGCAAATTGGCATGCTCCAAAGCGAGTGTCTCTAACCAACTTTCCTTCCTGATGTGAGGTGAGCAAACACAAGCAGATGGGGTTATTCCTTGCTAAAACAGGGAGCCTGTGCACCCAAGGAACAAATATTGCAGATAATTAGACAATATTCAAGATGGGGAGTTTCTAAGGAGAAAGCCCTTTTCCTATGCATGTTGAGACGCCAGCAAAAAACATTGTAATTTCTGAAGCAATGAAGTTAAAGCTTTAGAAGAGAAAAATCAGGAATTCAGGTACCTCCCTTCAACCCACTGCACAGACGGCAGCCAACCTGCCCCGGGGCCCAGGCATGCACTGGGGGCTCAGCGGGGAGTAACACATGCACAGTGACCCGCTCCCCGCCGCACAGCGCTCCAAGGCAGGCGCAAAGGAGCCCATAGCAGGCCAGGGGAGCGTGGAAACAGGCACAGCATCACTATGGCCATAGGCGCCACATCCCCGAGGCTCGGGGAACACTGACACCTCCCTCGTCGCCTCTAAACCCAAGAACTACCGTCCTCCCCACCCCTGAGCGTTGGCTCCCGACCAGACTCTCCCCATCTCGCAGCCCCAGGGCTCGGGCTGCAACTACCGTCATGTAGCTGCCCCGTCCCGTGTCCCTCCGCCGGGCCCGCCGTACCTGGCCGGGTAGCGCCGCCTGCTGCTCCCCGGGGAGGCGCTCGCGCATCGTCCTGCTCCGAGTCCTGGGCAGGGCGGAGAAACCTCCTCGGGGCGGGATCCAAGAGCGATCGCGGCCGCCGCCGGGCTCCCTCTTCCCCCAGCCAGCACTCGCTTAGCCGGCCCGGCCCGGCCCCACCCCGCGTGTGGGCGGGGCTTCTCCCGCACATGCGCACAGCAGCCATGACACTTCCGGCACGCCGCGACCCAGTTCCGGTGCCTATGGCGGCTGGCGTACCAGCGCTGCCCCTCCGCGCAGTGCCCGGCCCCGCCCCTCGCTCTAAGGGGGCGCCCCGCAGCAGCTTCGCCCCGGGGCAGGGAGCAGCGCGAGGTGAATAAGCCCTGGCGCCCAGTCTGGGTGGGGCTCAGCGTGGTCGCTAAGCTGCGCCGCCCCGCACGCTGGGGCCACTCACCCGCTGTAGTGCGGCGGTGACCTCCTTTCCTCCCTCTCTTCGCTCCAGCACTCGCTGTGACAGCATCGCAGCTGCACAAAGCCCTGGCGCTGGCCCCGCTGGGGTGTCCTAACCGCAACTGTGCGTCCTCGCTGCCTTATTAGCTCCCGCATCGGCATTTCCCCTGGAGCCCAAGCCGCCTCCAGGCCAGCTCACGTTTAAAACCCTTTCTGTCTCCAGCTGGAGACATTTCGGTGTGGATGGAAGTTGGATTAGGCATAAGACTGGAGTTATACCTAAGCTAATGCTACGGGAAAGATGAGCCTTCACAGCAACAGCAGGACTAAAACTAGGGCCCTACTAAATGCAGGGTCCATTTTAGTCAATTTCATGGTCATAGGATTTTAAAAATTGTAAATTTCATTATTTCAGATATTTAAGTATGAAATTTCACAGTGCTGTAATTGTACCAAAAAGGAGTTGGAGGGGGTCACCAGGTTATTGTTGGGGGGGGGGGTTGTGGTACTTTACCTTTCTGCCTTCAGAAATGGGCAGCTGGAGGGTGGCGGCTGCTGGCTGGGAGCCCAGCTCTGAAGGCAGAGGCACTGCCCGCTACAGCACAGAAGGAAGGGTGGTATGGTTTTGCCACGCTTACTTCTGCGCTGCTGCTGCTGGGGCGCTGCCTTCAAAGCTGGGTGCCCGGCCAACAGCCGTCGTTCTCTGGCCATGCAGCTCTGAAGGCATTGCAGAAGTAAGGGTGACAATACTTTGACCCCCCTAAAATAACCTTGCAACCCCCCTGCAACTCCCTTTTGGGTCAGGACCCCCAACTTGAGAAATACTGGTCTCCTGTGAAATCTGTATCGTATAGGGTGCTGGTTCTGGCTTGTTTTATTGGAAAAGTTCTGCCCAAGGATGTGGGCCAGGTTCTGACCTTGCCCCCACTCAGGCCCAGTAGCCTGCTTTCATGAGAGTGTCCACGTAGCATGAGCTGAGACTGCGCCTACATGGAGTGCAGCTATGTGCAGGCAGGCAAGAAAGCTGGGCAGGTAAACTAAGCCTGGCCAAGCTGACCATCCCCATCTAAGTGGATGGGACTGAGGTGACAGGCCTGGTTGACTTAGGGTGTGATCAGATCCTCTCCAGGACCACTTGGTAGGGGACACCCTCTGCCTAATTCTATTGTGACAGATGCAGTGAACTCCTGGGGCCAGCAACATCATTCTAAGTCCATCCCTTATGACAGGGATTGGAAGTCCCTTGACTTATTTGGACAAAAGGCCTACTCTTCTGCTACTCTGCAATTTAGAATTGCAAACTACCAAGCCTTAAAAGCAAAATATGATTACATGAACTATACCAAACTTAATGTCTTTATTGACCATCTCCTGGGATCACAATGGGAACAATTTTGAGCCATTATCAACAAAGGGCAGTCGGTGGCCAAAACAGCACTCCAGATGGTGCTTGATGCAGTGGCTTGGTCCATCTCAACAGTGGTTGTGATGTGGTGAGCTTCATGGTTGCATCTTTCAGGCTTCCCAAAGGAGGTGCAACCAGCTGTCGAAGACCATCCCTTCTAAGGCTCTACACTGTTTTCTGAGAAGACCAGCATGTCACTCCACACATTTAAGGACTCCAGAGCCACACTTTGGTCACTAGTCAGAGGACTAGCAGAGGACCTCACCCTCCCTGATTGAACTAACCTTGTTATCTCCAGACTGATCCCTGCCTGCATATTTATACCGGCCTCTGGAAATTTCCATTACATGCGTCTGACGAAGTGGGTATTCACCCACGAAAGCTTATGCTCCAATACATCTGTTAGTCTTAGAGGTGCCACAGGACTCTCTGTTACTTTGGTCACTGGGGATCTGTACACGTGGACAAAAGAGACTTCTCACAGACTGCATACACCACAGGTCCCACCACAATGTTACTATGAGCCACAGAGAAAGAAATCCAAATTCTAGAGCACAAACCATTAGGCCTTCAATTTTTATCATCACAATCTGCCACTTCAGAACATCAGTTTTGACATCCTGGTTGAGGCCCCGAGAGACTACTCCCTTTGACATCAGCTGCCACTTCCCGACCCATTGCATCCCTTTGGATGCTTCCTTGCTTTGTTCTGCCATAACTGGAGAGACATAACATCTGACAGATGGGTTTTGGAGTTTATCTCCAATGGGTGTTCGATCCACTTCACCTCTCTCCCTCCCCCTCACCCCTGTCCCCCTCCAGCGACCCTTCTCACAAGAGACTGTTATGATAGGAGTTCTTGATAGGGACTCTGTGGTAGAGAAGCTACTGAAGGCAGTTCGCCTGTGCAGCACTAATTAGCCTTGAGGCAGAGCATGAGGAGGGGAGAGCACATGTGCAGGCAATGCTACCAAAGATCTCGGATCAGAAGCGCAGGGATGCATATACACCAACAGTGGAACACCCATAGGGGAACACATCTTGAAGAAACATCATTACTGCACAAGGTGAGTAACTTCTTTTCCCTCTAGCCAACCTCCCAATTGACCTGCACTCTACCCCCTCCCCGCCCCCCAGCCTGACACCTACTGCAGGTATAGCAGGGTGGGGCTGATTGAGCCCATAGTAACTCAACCCTTTCCTGGCTATTGTGCAGTTTGTATACCTTCTCCCAGTGAACAGCTGTCAGTGCTTGTCATCTTGGGCTTTGGACACTCCACTCCATTCCTGAGGCGGTTCATTGAGAGAAATGGGAAGAGTAAGGCCTGGTCTACAGTAGGAGGTTATGTCGAATTTAGCAGTGTTAAATCGAATTAACCCTGCACCCGTCCACACAACAAAGCTATTTAGTTTGACATAGAGGTCTCTTAAATTCGATTTCTGTACTCCTCCCCAACGAGGGGAGTAGCGCTAAATTCGACATGGCCATGTCGAATTAGGGTAGGTGTGGATGGAAATCGACGCTAATAGCTCCGGGAGCTATCCCACAGTGCACCACTCTGTTGACGCTCTGGACAGCAGTCCGAGCTCGGATGCTCTGACCAGCCACACAGGAAAAGCCCCGGGAAAATTTGAATTCCTTTTCCTGTCTGGGCAGTTTGAATCTCATTTCCTGTTTGGACATCGTGGCGAGCTCAGCAGCACTGGCAACGATGCAGAGCTCTCCAGCAGAGGTGACCATGCAATCCTAGAATAGAAAGAGGGCCCCAGCATGGACTGATCGGGAAGTCTTGGATCTGATCGCTGTGTGGGGCGATGAGTCCGTGCTTTCGGAGCTGCGCTCGAAAAGACGGAACACAGAGATCTACGAGAAGATCTCAAAAGCCATGACAGAGAGAGGATACAGTCGGGATGCAACGCAGTGTCGCGTGAAAATCAAGGAGCTGAGACAAGGCTACCAGAAGACCAAAGAGGCAAATGGACGCGCTGGATCCCAGCCCCAGACATGCCGTTTCTACGAGGCACTGCATTCCATTTTAGGTGCAGCCGCCACCACTACCCCACTACTGACCGTGGACTCTGAGGATGGGATTTTGTCAAGGGCTGCTTCCTCGGAGATGTTCGCGGACGGGGAAGATGAGGAAGATGAGGAGGACGAGGCAGTTGACAGCGCTTACAACGCTGATTTCCCCGACAGCAAGGATCTGTTCATCACCCTCACAGAGATCCCCTACCAACCGTCCCCAGGCGTTAACCCGGAGCCAGAATCAGGGGAAGGATCAGTCGGTAAGTGTTTAAAACATGTAAACATTTATTTTGAACAGAACAGGAATATTAACAATATTAACAATGGGTTTTTCATGATTAGTTTGCCCTAGGTGCTTAACGTTTTAGTCCTTGGCAGTGCAGCTACTGCAAAAGAAGGTCTATATGTCCGGGGATAGAGCTAAAATCCTCATGGGACATCTCCACGAAGCTCTCCTGGAGGTAATTGGAAAGCCTTTGCATGAGGTTCCTGGGGAGAGCGTCCTTATTGGGTCCTCCGTGGTAGGAAACTTTTCCACGCCAGGCTATCATCAAGTACTCTGGGATCATTGCCTTGCAGAGCATGGCGGCATACGGCCCTGGTTTTTGCTGGCTTTCACGCAGCATGCAGTCTTTCTCTGTCCCAGAAATCCTCAGCAGAGTGATGTCGCTCATGGTGACCTGCTTTGAATTAGGGGAATGTTACTGTTGGGACTGCTTGCCTGTTCCTTTACAGAACTGTAACCGGCGGTTTACAGCCACGCGGTGGAGGCGGGACGGGGCAGCATACAGGGATCTTTCCCGGGGACAGCCGCGAGGGGGTGGGACAGGGGCAGAGTTCATGCTTGCCGGATTGCCGGCAGCAGGAACTGGCCAACGCTAGGAGCATTGCTTTGAACGTGAAAGGAGGGCACTGCTATAATTTAAGTTTTAAGCAGCCAAAAGTCTACGGCTTACCATGTCAGCCTACTACCCGAATTCCTCTGTCCTGCCCCGCTTGTCTGATCTCCAGTGCAAGACCCCAGGCACTGAATGCGAAGGCCGAAAATTCGACCTTGTCCTGAGTGCGCATGTGATAGGTGCTGTGCATGGTCTTCTTCACAGAGAAAGACTATGTTCATTGTTCACAAAAAATTATCTTTGTGAGGAATTCACTCCCTTTTTCCCATCCCACAGCTACGACTGTCTCCCGACCTACCCTGGCATCCCCCTCCCAGAGGCTGGTGCAGATTAGGCGTAGAAAGAAAAGGACACAGGACGACATGTTCTCAGAACTTATGGGCTGCTCCCGAGCCGAGGCGGCCCAGCAGACCAAGTGGAGGGAGAACATGTCCCAAATCCATCAATCACACATTGAACGGGAGGAGAGGTGGCGTCAGGAAGACCAGCAGGCGACTCAAACGCTGCTTGGACTAATGAGGGAGCAAACGGACACGCTCCGGCGCCTTGTGGATGTTCTGCAGGACCGGAGGCAGGAGGACAGAGCCCCGCTGCAGTCTCTCTCTAACCGCCCTCCCCCACCACAAAGTCCCATACCCCCCTCACCCAAAGTCCCAAGAAGGAGGGGCGGCAGGGGCCGTGAAAACTGTCACTCCACCCCTGCAGACTGCTCGAGTACCAGAAGGCTCTCATTCCCCAAAATTTGATAAGTCCTTTCCTTCCTGCCTCACCCAAGCCCCCATCCCAGTTTCATCCCCTAACTGTGTAGTTGTTAATAAAAAATACGTTTCTGTTAATTACTGTTTCCATCATGTTCTTTTACAGGAGAGTGTGTTTGAAGGGTGGAAGGGGGTTGGTAATTGGAGAGGACAGTCACCTTTACCAGGGTACAGACACAGGGGCAGGTTCAGCAGCAGGTCACACACACATTGCAGTCACTAGGCACCCTGGTCAGTCTAGGAGGTGGTTTTCATGTTCTGTGTGGGGGGGCTATGTGACTTTGTGGCGGGGGAGGGCGGTTAGAGATCTTATGCAGCGGTCCTTATCCTGGATCACAGAGCCACGCAGCAGTGGATCTGTAACCGCCCTCCCCCGCCACAAAGTCACATAGCTCCCACACACAGAGTCCCGAAAAGGAGGGGTGGCAGGCTCCGTTGAAACAACCAGTCCAGCACTGCGGACCGCTCTAGGAGCAGGAGCCTGTCATTCCTCAAGTTTATAAGCGTTCTTTCCATCACTACGCCCGCTCCCCACCACAGTCTGCGTCCCAGTTTCAACCCTTTACCGCGAAACCCGTAATAAAGACAGGTGTTCATTAACAAAGTTCCATGTATTTTATTTTTAAACATGTGTTGGAAGGGGGGGACGGGGTGAACTGGGTATGTAGCTGCAGAGGATAGTCAACATAAACTGGGTAAAGAAACGGGGGCAGGTTCAGCTTCTCTTTAAACAAAGTTAATAGTCACAGGTTACCCTGCTCACTGAGGAACCTAGCTTTCAAAGCGTCCCGCTGGGCTCTTCTAATTGCACGGCTGTCTGGCTGGGCATAAGCAGCAGCCAGGCTATTTGCCTCAGCCTCCCACCCCACCATAAAGGTCTCCCCCTTGCTCTCACAGAGATTGTGGAGCACACAGCAAGCTGCAATAACAATGGGGATATTGGTTTCGCTGAGATCAGAGCGAGTCAGTAAGCTTCTCCATCTCCCCTTGAGACGTCCAAAAGCACACTCCACCACCATTCTGCACTTGCTGAGACAGTAGTTGAAGAGTTCTTTTTCAGTGTCCAGGGCGCCTGTATAGGGCTTCATGAGCCAGAGCATTAGCGGGTAGGCTGGGTCCCCGAGGATCACTATAGGCATCTCCACATCCCCAAGAGTTATTTTGTGGTCCGGGAAGTAAATACCTTCCTGCAGCCGTCTAAACAGACCAGAGTTCCTGAAAACACGAGCGTCATGAA
>NW_020701167.1:0-8581 GCF_002925995.2 Terrapene triunguis | reverse complement strand
GGGCTCCATGCTCGCAGTGCTGTGGCGTCCGCGCTGTCACTCACCAGAAAAGTGCGCGAACTGATTGCCCACCGGCGCTTTCAGGGAGAGAGGGCGGGAGTGACGGTTGAATGACGACAGTTACCCAAAACCATCCTCGACACATTTTTTTCCCCAGCAGGCACTGGGGGCTCGACCCAGAATTCCAATGGGCAGCGGGGACAGCGGGAACTGTGGGATAGCTGCCCACAGTGCACCGCTTCCAATGTCGACGCCTGCCCCGTTAGTGTGGACTCACAAAGTCGAATTACTGTTCGTAGTGTGGATGCACACGTTCGACTCTGTAATATCGGTTCCACTAATTCGATTTAAGTAAAATCGAACTACTCTCGTAGTGTAGACATACCCTTAGAAAGGAACAAGCAGGTGCACACAGACAAAATGGGAAATGACTGCCTAGGAAGGAGTAGTGTGGAAAGGGATCTGGGGGTCATAATGGAGCACAAGCTAAATATGAGTGAACAGTGTAACAAAAAAAGTGAACATTCTGGGGTGTATTAGCAGGAGTCTTGTAAGCAAGACACGAGAAGTAATTTTTTCGTTTTACTCCACGCTGATTAGGCATCAACTGGAATATTGGGTCCGATTCTGGGAGCCACATTTCCGGAAAGATATGGATGAATTGGACAAAGTCCAGAGGAGGGCAACAAAAATGATTAAAGGTCTAGAAAACATGACCTATAAGGAAATACTGAAAAAACTGGGTTTGTTTAGTCTGGAGAAGAGAAGACAGAGGGGACATAACTGTTTTTGAGTACATAAAAGGTTGCTAAAAGGAGGAAGGAGAAAAATTGTTCTCCTTAATCTCTGAGGATAGGACAAAAAGCAATGGGCTTAAATTGCAGCAAGGTCGGTTTAGGTTGGACATTAAGAAAAACTTTCTGTCACCGTGGTTAAGTATTGGAATAAATTTCCTAGGGAGGTTGTGGAATCTCCATCACTGGAGATTTTCAAGAGCAGATTAGACAAACACCTGTCAAGGATGGTCTAGATAATGCTTGGTCCTTCCTTGAGTGCAGGGGACTGGACTAGAAGACCTCTCAAAGTCCCTTCCAGTCCTACAATTCTAGGTCAATTCCTATTACCAATCTATTCCAATAAGTTATTTAAGAGGCAAATTGGCATGCTCCAAAGCGAGTGTCTCTAACCAACTTTCCTTCCTGATGTGAGGTGAGCAAACACAAGCAGATGGGGTTATTCCTTGCTAAAACAGGGAGCCTGTGCACCCAAGGAACAAATATTGCAGATAATTAGACAATATTCAAGATGGGGAGTTTCTAAGGAGAAAGCCCTTTTCCTATGCATGTTGAGACGCCAGCAAAAAACATTGTAATTTCTGAAGCAATGAAGTTAAAGCTTTAGAAGAGAAAAATCAGGAATTCAGGTACCTCCCTTCAACCCACTGCACAGACGGCAGCCAACCTGCCCCGGGGCCCAGGCATGCACTGGGGGCTCAGCGGGGAGTAACACATGCACAGTGACCCGCTCCCCGCCGCACAGCGCTCCAAGGCAGGCGCAAAGGAGCCCATAGCAGGCCAGGGGAGCGTGGAAACAGGCACAGCATCACTATGGCCATAGGCGCCACATCCCCGAGGCTCGGGGAACACTGACACCTCCCTCGTCGCCTCTAAACCCAAGAACTACCGTCCTCCCCACCCCTGAGCGTTGGCTCCCGACCAGACTCTCCCCATCTCGCAGCCCCAGGGCTCGGGCTGCAACTACCGTCATGTAGCTGCCCCGTCCCGTGTCCCTCCGCCGGGCCCGCCGTACCTGGCCGGGTAGCGCCGCCTGCTGCTCCCCGGGGAGGCGCTCGCGCATCGTCCTGCTCCGAGTCCTGGGCAGGGCGGAGAAACCTCCTCGGGGCGGGATCCAAGAGCGATCGCGGCCGCCGCCGGGCTCCCTCTTCCCCCAGCCAGCACTCGCTTAGCCGGCCCGGCCCGGCCCCACCCCGCGTGTGGGCGGGGCTTCTCCCGCACATGCGCACAGCAGCCATGACACTTCCGGCACGCCGCGACCCAGTTCCGGTGCCTATGGCGGCTGGCGTACCAGCGCTGCCCCTCCGCGCAGTGCCCGGCCCCGCCCCTCGCTCTAAGGGGGCGCCCCGCAGCAGCTTCGCCCCGGGGCAGGGAGCAGCGCGAGGTGAATAAGCCCTGGCGCCCAGTCTGGGTGGGGCTCAGCGTGGTCGCTAAGCTGCGCCGCCCCGCACGCTGGGGCCACTCACCCGCTGTAGTGCGGCGGTGACCTCCTTTCCTCCCTCTCTTCGCTCCAGCACTCGCTGTGACAGCATCGCAGCTGCACAAAGCCCTGGCGCTGGCCCCGCTGGGGTGTCCTAACCGCAACTGTGCGTCCTCGCTGCCTTATTAGCTCCCGCATCGGCATTTCCCCTGGAGCCCAAGCCGCCTCCAGGCCAGCTCACGTTTAAAACCCTTTCTGTCTCCAGCTGGAGACATTTCGGTGTGGATGGAAGTTGGATTAGGCATAAGACTGGAGTTATACCTAAGCTAATGCTACGGGAAAGATGAGCCTTCACAGCAACAGCAGGACTAAAACTAGGGCCCTACTAAATGCAGGGTCCATTTTAGTCAATTTCATGGTCATAGGATTTTAAAAATTGTAAATTTCATTATTTCAGATATTTAAGTATGAAATTTCACAGTGCTGTAATTGTACCAAAAAGGAGTTGGAGGGGGTCACCAGGTTATTGTTGGGGGGGGGGGTTGTGGTACTTTACCTTTCTGCCTTCAGAAATGGGCAGCTGGAGGGTGGCGGCTGCTGGCTGGGAGCCCAGCTCTGAAGGCAGAGGCACTGCCCGCTACAGCACAGAAGGAAGGGTGGTATGGTTTTGCCACGCTTACTTCTGCGCTGCTGCTGCTGGGGCGCTGCCTTCAAAGCTGGGTGCCCGGCCAACAGCCGTCGTTCTCTGGCCATGCAGCTCTGAAGGCATTGCAGAAGTAAGGGTGACAATACTTTGACCCCCCTAAAATAACCTTGCAACCCCCCTGCAACTCCCTTTTGGGTCAGGACCCCCAACTTGAGAAATACTGGTCTCCTGTGAAATCTGTATCGTATAGGGTGCTGGTTCTGGCTTGTTTTATTGGAAAAGTTCTGCCCAAGGATGTGGGCCAGGTTCTGACCTTGCCCCCACTCAGGCCCAGTAGCCTGCTTTCATGAGAGTGTCCACGTAGCATGAGCTGAGACTGCGCCTACATGGAGTGCAGCTATGTGCAGGCAGGCAAGAAAGCTGGGCAGGTAAACTAAGCCTGGCCAAGCTGACCATCCCCATCTAAGTGGATGGGACTGAGGTGACAGGCCTGGTTGACTTAGGGTGTGATCAGATCCTCTCCAGGACCACTTGGTAGGGGACACCCTCTGCCTAATTCTATTGTGACAGATGCAGTGAACTCCTGGGGCCAGCAACATCATTCTAAGTCCATCCCTTATGACAGGGATTGGAAGTCCCTTGACTTATTTGGACAAAAGGCCTACTCTTCTGCTACTCTGCAATTTAGAATTGCAAACTACCAAGCCTTAAAAGCAAAATATGATTACATGAACTATACCAAACTTAATGTCTTTATTGACCATCTCCTGGGATCACAATGGGAACAATTTTGAGCCATTATCAACAAAGGGCAGTCGGTGGCCAAAACAGCACTCCAGATGGTGCTTGATGCAGTGGCTTGGTCCATCTCAACAGTGGTTGTGATGTGGTGAGCTTCATGGTTGCATCTTTCAGGCTTCCCAAAGGAGGTGCAACCAGCTGTCGAAGACCATCCCTTCTAAGGCTCTACACTGTTTTCTGAGAAGACCAGCATGTCACTCCACACATTTAAGGACTCCAGAGCCACACTTTGGTCACTAGTCAGAGGACTAGCAGAGGACCTCACCCTCCCTGATTGAACTAACCTTGTTATCTCCAGACTGATCCCTGCCTGCATATTTATACCGGCCTCTGGAAATTTCCATTACATGCGTCTGACGAAGTGGGTATTCACCCACGAAAGCTTATGCTCCAATACATCTGTTAGTCTTAGAGGTGCCACAGGACTCTCTGTTACTTTGGTCACTGGGGATCTGTACACGTGGACAAAAGAGACTTCTCACAGACTGCATACACCACAGGTCCCACCACAATGTTACTATGAGCCACAGAGAAAGAAATCCAAATTCTAGAGCACAAACCATTAGGCCTTCAATTTTTATCATCACAATCTGCCACTTCAGAACATCAGTTTTGACATCCTGGTTGAGGCCCCGAGAGACTACTCCCTTTGACATCAGCTGCCACTTCCCGACCCATTGCATCCCTTTGGATGCTTCCTTGCTTTGTTCTGCCATAACTGGAGAGACATAACATCTGACAGATGGGTTTTGGAGTTTATCTCCAATGGGTGTTCGATCCACTTCACCTCTCTCCCTCCCCCTCACCCCTGTCCCCCTCCAGCGACCCTTCTCACAAGAGACTGTTATGATAGGAGTTCTTGATAGGGACTCTGTGGTAGAGAAGCTACTGAAGGCAGTTCGCCTGTGCAGCACTAATTAGCCTTGAGGCAGAGCATGAGGAGGGGAGAGCACATGTGCAGGCAATGCTACCAAAGATCTCGGATCAGAAGCGCAGGGATGCATATACACCAACAGTGGAACACCCATAGGGGAACACATCTTGAAGAAACATCATTACTGCACAAGGTGAGTAACTTCTTTTCCCTCTAGCCAACCTCCCAATTGACCTGCACTCTACCCCCTCCCCGCCCCCCAGCCTGACACCTACTGCAGGTATAGCAGGGTGGGGCTGATTGAGCCCATAGTAACTCAACCCTTTCCTGGCTATTGTGCAGTTTGTATACCTTCTCCCAGTGAACAGCTGTCAGTGCTTGTCATCTTGGGCTTTGGACACTCCACTCCATTCCTGAGGCGGTTCATTGAGAGAAATGGGAAGAGTAAGGCCTGGTCTACAGTAGGAGGTTATGTCGAATTTAGCAGTGTTAAATCGAATTAACCCTGCACCCGTCCACACAACAAAGCTATTTAGTTTGACATAGAGGTCTCTTAAATTCGATTTCTGTACTCCTCCCCAACGAGGGGAGTAGCGCTAAATTCGACATGGCCATGTCGAATTAGGGTAGGTGTGGATGGAAATCGACGCTAATAGCTCCGGGAGCTATCCCACAGTGCACCACTCTGTTGACGCTCTGGACAGCAGTCCGAGCTCGGATGCTCTGACCAGCCACACAGGAAAAGCCCCGGGAAAATTTGAATTCCTTTTCCTGTCTGGGCAGTTTGAATCTCATTTCCTGTTTGGACATCGTGGCGAGCTCAGCAGCACTGGCAACGATGCAGAGCTCTCCAGCAGAGGTGACCATGCAATCCTAGAATAGAAAGAGGGCCCCAGCATGGACTGATCGGGAAGTCTTGGATCTGATCGCTGTGTGGGGCGATGAGTCCGTGCTTTCGGAGCTGCGCTCGAAAAGACGGAACACAGAGATCTACGAGAAGATCTCAAAAGCCATGACAGAGAGAGGATACAGTCGGGATGCAACGCAGTGTCGCGTGAAAATCAAGGAGCTGAGACAAGGCTACCAGAAGACCAAAGAGGCAAATGGACGCGCTGGATCCCAGCCCCAGACATGCCGTTTCTACGAGGCACTGCATTCCATTTTAGGTGCAGCCGCCACCACTACCCCACTACTGACCGTGGACTCTGAGGATGGGATTTTGTCAAGGGCTGCTTCCTCGGAGATGTTCGCGGACGGGGAAGATGAGGAAGATGAGGAGGACGAGGCAGTTGACAGCGCTTACAACGCTGATTTCCCCGACAGCAAGGATCTGTTCATCACCCTCACAGAGATCCCCTACCAACCGTCCCCAGGCGTTAACCCGGAGCCAGAATCAGGGGAAGGATCAGTCGGTAAGTGTTTAAAACATGTAAACATTTATTTTGAACAGAACAGGAATATTAACAATATTAACAATGGGTTTTTCATGATTAGTTTGCCCTAGGTGCTTAACGTTTTAGTCCTTGGCAGTGCAGCTACTGCAAAAGAAGGTCTATATGTCCGGGGATAGAGCTAAAATCCTCATGGGACATCTCCACGAAGCTCTCCTGGAGGTAATTGGAAAGCCTTTGCATGAGGTTCCTGGGGAGAGCGTCCTTATTGGGTCCTCCGTGGTAGGAAACTTTTCCACGCCAGGCTATCATCAAGTACTCTGGGATCATTGCCTTGCAGAGCATGGCGGCATACGGCCCTGGTTTTTGCTGGCTTTCACGCAGCATGCAGTCTTTCTCTGTCCCAGAAATCCTCAGCAGAGTGATGTCGCTCATGGTGACCTGCTTTGAATTAGGGGAATGTTACTGTTGGGACTGCTTGCCTGTTCCTTTACAGAACTGTAACCGGCGGTTTACAGCCACGCGGTGGAGGCGGGACGGGGCAGCATACAGGGATCTTTCCCGGGGACAGCCGCGAGGGGGTGGGACAGGGGCAGAGTTCATGCTTGCCGGATTGCCGGCAGCAGGAACTGGCCAACGCTAGGAGCATTGCTTTGAACGTGAAAGGAGGGCACTGCTATAATTTAAGTTTTAAGCAGCCAAAAGTCTACGGCTTACCATGTCAGCCTACTACCCGAATTCCTCTGTCCTGCCCCGCTTGTCTGATCTCCAGTGCAAGACCCCAGGCACTGAATGCGAAGGCCGAAAATTCGACCTTGTCCTGAGTGCGCATGTGATAGGTGCTGTGCATGGTCTTCTTCACAGAGAAAGACTATGTTCATTGTTCACAAAAAATTATCTTTGTGAGGAATTCACTCCCTTTTTCCCATCCCACAGCTACGACTGTCTCCCGACCTACCCTGGCATCCCCCTCCCAGAGGCTGGTGCAGATTAGGCGTAGAAAGAAAAGGACACAGGACGACATGTTCTCAGAACTTATGGGCTGCTCCCGAGCCGAGGCGGCCCAGCAGACCAAGTGGAGGGAGAACATGTCCCAAATCCATCAATCACACATTGAACGGGAGGAGAGGTGGCGTCAGGAAGACCAGCAGGCGACTCAAACGCTGCTTGGACTAATGAGGGAGCAAACGGACACGCTCCGGCGCCTTGTGGATGTTCTGCAGGACCGGAGGCAGGAGGACAGAGCCCCGCTGCAGTCTCTCTCTAACCGCCCTCCCCCACCACAAAGTCCCATACCCCCCTCACCCAAAGTCCCAAGAAGGAGGGGCGGCAGGGGCCGTGAAAACTGTCACTCCACCCCTGCAGACTGCTCGAGTACCAGAAGGCTCTCATTCCCCAAAATTTGATAAGTCCTTTCCTTCCTGCCTCACCCAAGCCCCCATCCCAGTTTCATCCCCTAACTGTGTAGTTGTTAATAAAAAATACGTTTCTGTTAATTACTGTTTCCATCATGTTCTTTTACAGGAGAGTGTGTTTGAAGGGTGGAAGGGGGTTGGTAATTGGAGAGGACAGTCACCTTTACCAGGGTACAGACACAGGGGCAGGTTCAGCAGCAGGTCACACACACATTGCAGTCACTAGGCACCCTGGTCAGTCTAGGAGGTGGTTTTCATGTTCTGTGTGGGGGGGCTATGTGACTTTGTGGCGGGGGAGGGCGGTTAGAGATCTTATGCAGCGGTCCTTATCCTGGATCACAGAGCCACGCAGCAGTGGATCTGTAACCGCCCTCCCCCGCCACAAAGTCACATAGCTCCCACACACAGAGTCCCGAAAAGGAGGGGTGGCAGGCTCCGTTGAAACAACCAGTCCAGCACTGCGGACCGCTCTAGGAGCAGGAGCCTGTCATTCCTCAAGTTTATAAGCGTTCTTTCCATCACTACGCCCGCTCCCCACCACAGTCTGCGTCCCAGTTTCAACCCTTTACCGCGAAACCCGTAATAAAGACAGGTGTTCATTAACAAAGTTCCATGTATTTTATTTTTAAACATGTGTTGGAAGGGGGGGACGGGGTGAACTGGGTATGTAGCTGCAGAGGATAGTCAACATAAACTGGGTAAAGAAACGGGGGCAGGTTCAGCTTCTCTTTAAACAAAGTTAATAGTCACAGGTTACCCTGCTCACTGAGGAACCTAGCTTTCAAAGCGTCCCGCTGGGCTCTTCTAATTGCACGGCTGTCTGGCTGGGCATAAGCAGCAGCCAGGCTATTTGCCTCAGCCTCCCACCCCACCATAAAGGTCTCCCCCTTGCTCTCACAGAGATTGTGGAGCACACAGCAAGCTGCAATAACAATGGGGATATTGGTTTCGCTGAGATCAGAGCGAGTCAGTAAGCTTCTCCATCTCCCCTTGAGACGTCCAAAAGCACACTCCACCACCATTCTGCACTTGCTGAGACAGTAGTTGAAGAGTTCTTTTTCAGTGTCCAGGGCGCCTGTATAGGGCTTCATGAGCCAGAGCATTAGCGGGTAGGCTGGGTCCCCGAGGATCACTATAGGCATCTCCACATCCCCAAGAGTTATTTTGTGGTCCGGGAAGTAAATACCTTCCTGCAGCCGTCTAAACAGACCAGAGTTCCTGAAAACACGAGCGTCATGAA
>NW_020701166.1:0-1457 GCF_002925995.2 Terrapene triunguis | reverse complement strand
GAGGCTCCAGGGAGCAGCTCCAAGACAGAGGGCAGGAGCAGCACATGTGTCATAACTATAAAGGGAAGGGTAACAGCTCTCTGTGTACAGAGACTCCAAATCCTTTTACCTGTAAAGGGTTAAGAAGCTCGGGTAACCTGGCTGACACCTGACCCGAAGAACCAATAAGGGGGCAAGATACTTTCAAATCTTGGGGGGGGGAAAGGCTTTTGTGTGTGCTCTTTGTTTTAAGGGGGGTTCGCTCTTGGGACTGAGAGGGACCAGACATCAATCCAGGTTCTCCCCATCTTTCTAAACAAGTCTCTCCTATTTCAAACTAGTAAGTAAAAGACAGGCAAGGCGTCTTAGATTTACTTTGTTTTCTCAACTTGTAAATGTACCTTTTTACCAGAGTGTGTATCTTTGTTTGCTGTACTTTGAACCTAAGACAGAGGGGGGTCCTCTGAGCTCTTTAAGTTTGATTACCCTGTAAAGTATTTTCCATACTGATTTTACAGAGATGATTTTTACCTTTTTCTTTAATTAAAAGCCTTCTTTTTTAAGAACCAGATTGATTTCTCCTTGTTTTAAGATCCAAGGGGGTTTGGATCTGTATTCACCAGGAGTTGGTGGGAGGAAGGAGGGGGATGGTTAATTTCTCCTTGTTTTAAGATCCAAGGGGGTTTGGATCTGTGTTCACCAGGGAATTGGTGAAAGGTTTCTCAAGGCTTCCCAGGGAGGGAATTCTTGTGATGGTGGCAGCGGACCAAAGCTAAGCTGGTAGATAAGCTTAGAAGTTTTCATGCAGGCCCCTACATTTGAACCCTAAAGTTCAAAGTGGGGATCCAGCCTTGACAATGGTGGCACAGCGGTGGGATACATTTTAAACCCAAAGCCAGTAAGAGATTTTTTTTTTCCTTCTAGCTGCTTGGAGAGCAGAGCTGAAGGTAGATGCATATCTTATCTCTCCTTGCCTGAAGGCAGAGGTGTTAAGTTTTTTTTAACAAGGGGCTTTGTTAAGAGAAGGGTTCAAAGAGAGCAAACTTTGACTGACTGGTAAAGGTAATTTACAGGCTGAATTGTTTTTTTTTTCTTTTTACATCCTCGGGAGTAGCTTGTTAGAAAGTCTCTGTTAACTCAGCAGCAGCTAGAGCTAAGTACATCCCAGTTTCAGTCAACTGCAGAGGGTGTGACCCAGCACAAGAAAACAGGAAAATGACTGCCAAAGAAGTAACTAACAAAATAGAACTGGCCAGACTAGAAGCAGAAACCGATCCCGGTTTGTTGTAGAACAAGGACTTTTATACAAGGAAACTCTTTCTGGTGGGCATCAGGAAGACTGGCATCCTCAAAGACAGTTGGTGGTTCCCACTAAGTATCGGGTAAAGCTCTTGAGCTTAGCCCATGATCATCCCAGTGGCCATTCTGGGGGACACACACCCTGTGTGTGTGAGAGAGAGAGATGAGCATTGCCCCTT
>NW_020701165.1:1162-1629 GCF_002925995.2 Terrapene triunguis | reverse complement strand
GGTTAAAAAGTCCCCGACAAATTTGGCGACTCCGCCGGGACTTGTCTTGGCTGACCCCCAAGACAAAGGGGGGGGCTTAAATGTGCCCAAGCAACTAAGATCTGCAAAATACAGACAATGCATTAATGAAATGTGTTAGGTTTTTTCTCACAGGAAGAGAAGTGCTACTCAAAGACCCTAGCACCCCTGCCATTAATTGAAACAAGGAAACTAAGTCTATGTAAAGTCCATCAACGAAAGACTGCTTTGGCTCCACACTGAAAAGACCCTTTCCAAGTCCTGTTAACCACCAACACTGCTGTGAAGTGCCAGGGACTGACTGCCTGGACCCATGCTTTTCACTGCAAAAAGACCCCTCCACCTCGGGAGGACTTTCTGACTGATGATAAGCCTATTTCTCCTTCTAGTTCTGCTGTGCCGTCTGGACAGCAAAAAAAAAAAAAAAAAGACAAGGTGAAGTGCTAGTA
>NW_020701165.1:0-1062 GCF_002925995.2 Terrapene triunguis | reverse complement strand
AACAAAAAATTATAACCTGAAAAAAAAAAAACTTGTGGGACCCATGCTTGGGAATGTGGTATTGATTGGAGTTTGGGGCTTATTCCACAGGCTGCGCCCTGTGTTTTGAATAAGTCCTTCAGTATGTATTGCCCTCCCTAATTGGATTTTAAATAACAAGTACCAAAGGCACCTTGTTGCCATTGACCCTGCCGTTTCCTCCATCACACTATTACCCCTGTAACACATCCAAATACAGACAATGACCCAGAAGTTGCTGACAGAGATGGTATTGAATATCACTGAGGCTGGGAAGGCATTGCAGTGGGATCTAGCATGTTCAGGCTTGGCCCACTGCCCTTACAGACACATCAGGAGTACCATCTGATCTGTGGCCATGGAGACATACTTGGAGACTTTCTGGGTGGAAGTGCGAACATTCTCAATGCTCCTTCCAAGCATATGGACCGGTTGGGGGGGTGTGGGCTCCCACATACCGAATCCTGCCGGGTCCATGGCGAGGATGCATGTGAAATTGGGTAATTCACCGAGAAATCTGGAAAATTAAACTACCGCCAAAAGCCTTGGTGGACTTGGCAGCTGAACAGCGAAAACTAAGGCAAATGGTACTTCAAAACCGCCTGGCATTAAATATATTACTGGCTTCTCAGAAAAAAACATGTGCATTAATTGGACAGGAATGCTGCGTGTATGTCCCAGACGTTTATAATGCCACTTGGAAAAGAGCAAACCACCTTATGGAGGTAGCAAAGGACCATGGAGGAAAACAGATTGAGTCCTGGTAGAGTAACCTGTTCAATTGGATTCCAAATATAGGTGGTTGGCTCCATAATGTACTCCGAAGCGCTGTTGTAATTATATGTGGCCTACTGGCCTTGTATGTAATAATAAAGGTTGGATGTTGAATGGGCACCAATGTGTGTTCCGTCCAAAAGTAACCAACCCCAAGCTCACCACTCATAGCAGTTAGTTGTCCCAGGAGTCCCTCCAAGGTACTCCAGGGACAAAGGGGGGATTGTTAGGCCCAAAAATATGGAGTATAGTTGTTTGGCCAGCTTAGCC
>NW_020701164.1:2362-4677 GCF_002925995.2 Terrapene triunguis | reverse complement strand
GGTTAAAAAGTCCCCGACAAATTTGGCGACTCCGCCGGGACTTGTCTGACTCTCCGGTGCAGGATCAGACTCTGAAGCAACGCAGCGCGCATCCTCCGGCTTCGAGGAGCCTTGCCCGGTAACCTGATCCCTGCGTCGGCGATAAGGCGAGTCCTGTGAACCAGCTGAAGCCCGTAGAAACCCAGCAACGTCCACCTACCCGTTGAGTAGGATCCAGGTCTTCGGGGTTAGAGTCCCTGGATAAGGTAAGCGATCGCCGAAGAGGGGTTAGAGTCCCCAGAGAGGGGTTAGAGTCCCCGGGAAAAGGGGTTAGAGTCCCCGGGAAAAGGGGTTAGAGTCCCTACAGGCTAAATGGGACAATTTGGCAGTAAGTGCCCGGGGGACGCCCCGTTGTCTCTGGTACTTTGAGATTGAAAGGAAATCTCTGGAACAACCGGTTTGACTAAATCTAAGATGAGAAACTTATGCCAAATTCAATGGCCCTCCTTTACTACCCATTTGTCCCCGACTAAGGACTGGCCAAGGTGTGGAACTTTTTCTGCTGACAGGATGGATTCCCTCAGGGATATTCTGGTTGATCTTAGACCGGGACAAATGGATTATTTATTTGTATGGTATAACTATAAATCAAAACAAAAAACTGCTTTCAGCCCCAGCTGGCTGTGAAAAAATATAGACAGAGGCAAACCAAAGACAATACAAGTTACAAGTGCTGAGATTACATTTGCAAAGCTTAACTGTCCAGTGAGATCCAACAGTCTGCCTTTGAGACCCTGGAGCTGGCGTGGTTTGGGGACGCTGTGAAGAAGCAACAGGCAGCCGGCCTGGACTGGAATCTCTGAAAGAAACGCCGCAGGAGACCCCAGGGTGGACGGTTCAGCAAGAAAAGCAGGATCGGGCCCAAGCGGGCAGTCAACAGATAGATTAGAAAACAGGTTGGAAACTTTAAGGGCATAGTGGAAGAAAAGGAGTAAGTAATTATAAGCATGGCGATTTCAAATCCCCAGGACAATAATTGGAATGGTAAAATCTGAGTTGATTGGGTGTCATTTTGGGAAACAAGCAAGTGAAGAAAAAAAAAAAGAGAGTGAGAAGTTAACTCTATAGTTGCTAGAGGGAATTAAGCAGTGAAACTTGGTAAGAATTTCTGTAAGTAATCCAGGCAAGAGGTTATTTAAGTGGAATTATTCGACTATGAATAGTTTAGTCGAATTTGCTGAAGAACACTCCTGCTGTGTACAATCTGTATTTTATAAGTTTAAGATGAATTGGTATTGTTTAAAGTTGCAAAACCGAGAATACTTTTGCCAGACACAGGAAACTAGTGTTGTTTAATATGGTGTTTAGCATTTAATCCTTAAGGTGACTTAATGCTTTACAAGATTTAAGATTTACCTGCAGCAGGGTAGTCAAAGCCAGGAGAATAAAAGATTTGAATTTGTTTTTGGGTAACAAAATAGCAGATAAAAGATCTGGTAAAGAGAGAGAAGGACAGTGCCCCTGGCTCTGTGTGGTCGAGCTGTCACTTTGCTGTGGGTGCATGGAGATTTTGTAAGCATAAAAGAAACAGTTACACCTTGTGTAGAAATTAATGTGGCTAGCATTGTGGAAATTGAATTGTGGAGAAAATGTGCATTTTCCCCAGAACATGTGCAGTGTATATTGTAGCAGAGGTAAAAGAAATGCAAACCTACCAATATAGGTTGCGTTGTCTTTTTCAGATCACTGTGTGCTTGAAAGCAGGAATTAGAAGTAAAAGGCAATCAAAAGTCTGGGAAAGTTAATTGTGTCCTTTTTTAAAGTAAGAATCTTTAAGCTGTGGATAGCTTTGGATCTGGAAGCAAGCCAGAAAGCATCTGTATTAATGCAAATTATCTAACTAATAAGATAGAAGCCACTGAAACCTGGGCTGCCTATAAAACAAATACAAGGAAATATGGGATAATTCCTCTGTTTTGCCTGAAATCAACAAGAGTATGTGTATATAAAGGAAATATTTTAAGCAAATAATGTCTTTCAAATCATCAGAGAAAACGGATGCCAGCTGAACAGCATTCAACGTACCATGCATTTACTGGTACAATAGAAATTATTTTTGTGTTCTATGTCCTGTCTTGTGGTGTTTGTCTTGTGGCCAAAATTGTTGTGTTTAATATTTTCATAAGACAGTCTAGTTCAAAATTAAATAAAAGGGTTAAATAAAAAAGCAGATACTTGTTTTATTCAACTTGGAATACAAAGTGTTTGGATAAATCAGGAAAAACGTGATATACTAAAGTCTAATACATTTGTTTAAGTAAAAAAAAAAAAAAAAA
>NW_020701164.1:0-2262 GCF_002925995.2 Terrapene triunguis | reverse complement strand
CTCCCCATATTGCCCATGGGATCCTTCTGGCTACCTCAGATTTCTAGCCAGAGGGCTGGGGAGGGAGGGAAGCTATTGGACACCAGAGGTTGTACCGAGTGGACTCCTCAAAAGTGGGAGTGCTTGTCCTGGTTTGTTGCTCCAAAGCTCTGTATATAAGTTATTTTACTGGAAGGGTGTATATGGCATACATTGAATAATAAGACTAATGTACTGTATAATGTCAATGAGTATGTGTTCATTGTTGGGAAAAGGTGTATGAGTGAAGAGTGGAAGTTTCCTTTGTAGGTTAAAAGAAGCCAAAAAGAAGAAGGAAAAAGAACAGAACGAGTTAACTGGAAAAAATAGCTAGCAAGCTCAGTCCAAAGATAAGACGCTGGCCTCATCCAAGGACACTGCCCACAGCTAAGACTTGGCTGAAAGCCAAGAAAAAGGGGGGCCTGAATGTGCCCAAGCAACTATGAGATCTGCAAAACACTGCCAGGCATTAATGAAATGTGTTAGGTTTCTTGTCTCACAGATAAAAGAAGTGCTACCCAAAGACCCTAGCAGCCCTGCCATTCATTGAAACCAGGAGACTGAGTCTACGTAAAGTCCATCAACGAAAGACTGCTTTGGCTCCACACTGGAAAGGCCCTTTCCAAGTCCTGTTAACCACCAACACTGCTGTGAAGTGCCAAGGACTGCCCACCTGGACCCATGCTTCTCACTGTAAAAAGACCCCTCCACCTCGGGAGGACTCTCCAACTGATGATCAGCCTATTCCTCCTTCTAGCTCTGCTGTGCCTTCTGGACAGCAGGAAAAAGAAAAAAAGACAAGGTGAAGTGCTAGTAACCTCTCCCTTGTCCACTGACAGACCTACTGTGCCTTTGGATTTTTTTCTAAAAGAAGCAAAACCATTACAGGGTGATGTGCTAGTAACCTCTCCCCTGTATAATGCTGAACCACGACTGTTTCAGAAAAAGAGAAGAAGGAACACTTGCTTCATTGAAACCACCAAAGTCCAGGGATTCCTGACTACAAGAGACATTAAGAACTGACCCCGGTGAAGAAACAAAGAATTATACACTGGCAGGAAAAAACTTGTGGGACCCATGCTTGGAAATGTGGTATAGTACTACACCAAAAAAAAATGTATTAGGATATCAGTGAACTGTGATTAACACTACACTAGGGAGTGTTAAATTTTCATTACCCTTATCCAGTTTCCAAATTACCTCTACATACCCAAATTGCTCAAAAGGGGCTGCTATTAAATTAGCACAACAGAGGGCTTGGGTTATTTCCTCTAGAAAGAAAAGAGACTTGACCGGATCCCTATGGAATGGGGCCAATAGTACAGCAGCAGTTTAAAATATTTTTAAAAACCAAAAACATGATAAGAAATTGGGGCAACTAAAGAAGGCCACAGGCCTTATTTCTGAGGCACAGCTAACCCAAGTACAGGCTAGAATTGGTGAGTTACATGTTATCTCCTCCTTTAGTTCTATGACCCAGAAGTTGCTGACAGAGATGGTATTAAATATCACTGAGGCTGGGAAGGCATTGCAGTGGGATCTAGCATGTTCAGGCTTGGCCCACTGCCCTTACAGACATATCAGGAGTACCATCTGATCTGTGGCCATGGAGACATACTTGGAGACTTTCTGGGTGGAAGTGCGAACATTCTCAATGCTCCTTCCAAGCATATGGACCGGTTGGGGGGGTGTGGGCTCCCACATACCGAATCCTGCCGGGTCCATGGGGAGGATGCATGTGGAATTGGGTAATTCACCGAGAAATCTGGGAAATTAGACTACCGCCAAAAGCCTTGGTGGACTTGGCAGCTGAACAGCGAAAACTAAGGCAAATGGTACTTCAAAACCGCCTGGCATTAAATATATTACTGGCTTCTCAGGGAGGAACATGTGCATTAATTGGACAGGAATGCTGCGTGTATGTCCCAGACATTTATAATGCCACTTGGGAAAGAGCAAACCACCTTATGGAGGTAGCAAAGGACCATGGAGGAAAACGGATTGAGTCCTGGTGGAGTAACCTGTTCAATTGGATTCCAGATATAGGTGGTTGGCTCCATAATGTACTCCGAAGCGCTGTTGTAATTATATGTGGCCTACTGGCCTTGTATGTAATAATAAAGGTTGGATGTTGGATGGGCACCAAGGTGTGTTCCGTCCAAAAGTAACCAACCCCAAGCTCACCACTCATGGCAGTTAGTTGTCCCAGGAGTCCCTCCAAGGTACTCCAGGGACAAAGGGGGG
>NW_020701163.1:0-5108 GCF_002925995.2 Terrapene triunguis | reverse complement strand
CGGTCAGACAACGAACCTTGCCGTCTGGGTTAAAAAGTCCCCGACAGATTTGGCGACTCCGCCGGGACTCGTCTGACTCTCCGGTGCAGGATCAGACTCTGAAGCAACGCAGCGCGCATCCTCCGGCTTCGAGGAGCCTTGCCCGGTAACCTGATCCCTGCGTCGGCGATAAGGCGAGTCCTGTGAACCAGCTGAAGCCCGTAGAAACCCAGCAACGTCCACCTACCCGTTGAGTAGGATCCAGGTCTTCGGGGTTAGAGTCCCTGGATAAGGTAAGCGATCGCCGAAGAGGGGTTAGAGTCCCCAGAGAGGGGTTAGAGTCCCCGGAGAGGGGTTAAAGTCCCCAGAGAGGGGTTAGAGTCCCCGGGAAAAGGGATTAGAGTCCCTACAGGCTAAATGGGACAATTTGGCAGTAAGTGCCCGGGGGACGCCCCGTTGTCTCTGGTACTTTGAGATTGAAAGGAAATCTCTGGAACAACCGGTTTGACTAAATCTAAGATGAGAAACTTATGCCAAATTCAATGGCCCTCCTTTACTACCCATTTGTCCCCGACTAAGGACTGGCCAAGGTGCGGAACTTTTTCTGCTGACAGGATGGATTCCCTCAGGGATATTCTGGTTGATCTTAGACCGGGACAAATGGATTATTTATTTGTATGGTATAACTATAAATCAAAAATAAAAACTGCTTTCAGCCCCAGCTGGCTGTGAAAAAATATAGACAGAGGCAAACCAAAGACAATACAAGTTACAAGTGCTGAGATTACATTTGCAAAGCTTAACTGTCCAGTGAGATCCAACAGTCTGCCTTTGAGACCCTGGAGCTGGCGTGGTTTGGGGACGCTGTGAAGAAGCAACAGGCAGCCGGCCTGGACTGGAATCTCTGAAAGAGACGCCGCAGGAGACCCCAGGGTGGATGGTTCAGCAAGAAAAGCAGGATCGGGCCCAAGCGGGCAGTCAACAGATAGATTAGAAAACAGGTTGGAAACTTTAAGGGCATAGTGGAAGAAAAGGAGTAAGTAATTATAAGCATGGCGATTTCAAATCCTCAGGACAATAATTGGAATGGTAAAATCTGAGTTGATTGGTTGTCATTTTGGGAAACAAGCAAGTGAAGAAAAAAAAAAAGAGAGTGAGAAGTTAACTCTATAATTGCTAGAGGGAATTAAGCAGTGAAACTTGGTAAGAATTTCTGTAAGTAATCCAGGCAAGAGGTTATTTAAGTGGAATTATTCGACTATGAATAGTTTAGTCGAATTTGCTGAAGAACACTCCTGCTGTGTACAATCTGTATTTTATAAGTTTAAAATGAATTGGTATTGTTTAAAGTTGCAAAACCGAGAATACTTTTGCCAGACACAGGAAACTAGTGTTGTTTAATATGGTATTTAGCATTTAATCCTCAAGGTGACTTAATGCTTTACAAGATTTTAAAATGTTTTAAATAAAGACCAAAGGTTGTGGCTGCAGCAGGGTAGTCAAAGCCAGGAGAATAAAAGATTTGAATTTGTTTTTGGGTAACAAAATAGCAGATAAAAGATCTGGTAAAGAGAGAGAAGGACAGTGCCCCTGGCTCTGTGTGGTCGAGCTGTCACTTTGCTGTGGGTGCATGGAGATTTTGTAAGCATAAAAGAAACAGTTACACCTTGTGTAGAAATTAATGTGGCTAGCATTGTGGAAATTGAATTGTGGAGAAAATGTGCATTTTCCCCAGAACATGTGCAGTGTATATTGTAGCAGAGGTAAAAGAAATGCAAACCTACCAATATAGGTTGTGTTGTCTTTTTCAGATCACTGTGTGTTTGAAAGCAGGAATTAGAAGTAAAAGGCAATCAAAAGTCTGGGAAAGTTAATTGTGTCCTTTTTTAAAGTAAGAATCTTTAAGCTGTGGATAGCTTTGGATCTGGAAGCAAGCCAGAAAGCATCTGTATTAATGCAAATTATCTAACTAATAAGGTAGAAGCCACTGAAACCTGGGCTGCCTATAAAACAAATGCAAGGAAATATGGGGTAATTCCTCTGTTTTGCCTGAAATCAACAAGAGTATGTGTATATAAAGGAAATATTTTAAGCAAATAATGTCTTTCAAATCATCAGAGAAAACGGATGCCAGCTGAACAGCATTCAATGTACCATGCATTTACTGGCACAATAGGAATTATTTTTGTTTTCTATGGCCAAAACTGTTGTTAAAATTTGCACACCAACAGTCTTTGGAAGCAAGGACATGGAAGGTTAACCCACTCCCCATATTGCCCATGGGATCCTTCTGGCTACCTCAGATTTTTAGCCAGAGGGTGGGGAGGGAGGAAAGCTATTGAACACCAGAGGTTGTACCGAGTGGACTCCTCAAAAGTGGGAGTGCTTGTCCTGGTTTGTTGCTCCAAAGCTCTGTAATAAAGTTATTTTACTGGAAGAGTGTACATGGCATACCTTAAATAATAAGACTAATGTAAAAAAGTGTATAAGTGAAAAGTGAAAGTTTCCTTTGTAGGTTAAAAGAAGCCGAGAAAGGAAGAAGAGGAAAAAGCACGGAATGAGTTAACTGAGAGGAAAATACAGCTAGCAGGCTCATCCAAGGTCACAGCCAAAACTTGGCTGACCCCCAAGAAAAGGGGGGGAGGGCTTGAATGTGCCCAAGCAACTGAAATCTGCAAAACACTGCCAGGCATTAATGAAATGTGTTAGGTTTTTTTCACAGGTAGAGAAGCGCTCCCCAAAGGCCCTAGCACCCCTGCCATTAATTGAAACAAGAAGACTAAGTCTATGTAAAGTTCATCAACGAAAGACTGCTTTGACTCCATGCTGAAAAGGCCCTTTCCAAGTCCTGTTAACCACCAACACTGCTGTGAAGTGCCAAGGACTGCCTACCTGGACCCAGGCTTTTCACTGTAAAAAGACCCCTCCACCTCGGGAGGACTCTCCAACTGATGATCAGCCTATTCCTCCTTCTAACTCTGCTGTGCCTTCTGGACAGCAGGAAAAAGAAAAAAAGACAAGGTGAAGTGCTAGTAACCTCTCCCTTGTCCACTGACAGACCTACTGTGCCTTTGGATTTTTTTCTAAAAGAAGCAAAACCATTACAGGGTGATGTGCTAGTAACCTCTCCCCTGTATAATGCTGAACCACACTGTTTCAGGAAAAGAGAAGAAGGAACACTTGCTTCATTGAAATCACAAAGTCCAGGAATTCCTGACTACAAGAGACATTAAGAACTGACCCTGGTAAAGAAACAAAGAATTATACACTAGCAGAAAGAAACTTGTGGGACCCATGCTTGGGAACGTGGTATTGATTGGATTTTGGGGTTTATTCTACTGGCTGCGCCCTGTGTTTTGGATAAGTCCTTCAGCATGTATTGCCCTCCCTAATTGGATTTTAAATGACAAGTACCAAAGGCACCTTGTTGCCATTGCCCCTGCCATTTCCTCCATGACACTATTACCCCTGTAACACATCCAAATATAGACAATGCCACATAGTTAATATAATCAATGAGAGAGGCCCTTATTGTTATTTGGTCACCCAATTAGTGAATAATTAAACGAATACCCAAAGTTTGTTTTGCCACTGAAAATTTTACCTGCATAGAAATTATTCCAGTGACTAATAATGTGACCTGTACCTTATTGCAATTAATATCAATGACCCAGAAGTTGCTGACAGAGATGGTATTGAATATCACTGAGGCTGGGAAGGCATTGCAGTGGGATCTAGCATGTTCAGAAATTCAGAATTTCCTGAATGACCAGCTAATAGCCATTCAAAATAATCTAGAGCATCAGGCTTGGCCCCTTACAGACACATCAGGAGTACCATCTGATCTGTGGCCATGGAGACATACTTGGAGACTTTCTGGGTGGAAGTGCAGACGTTCTCAATGCTCCTTCCAAGCATATGGACCGGTTGGGGGGGGGTGTGGGCTCCCACATACCGAATCCTGCCGGGTCCATGGGGAGGATGCATGTGGAATTGGGTAATTGGGGGGAGGGATAGCTCAGTGGTTTGAGCATTGGCCTGCTAAACCCAGGGTTGTGAGTTCAATCCTTGAGGGGGCCACTTAGGGATCTGGGGCAAAATCAGAACTTGGTCCTGCTAGTGAAGGCAGGGGGCTGGACTCGATGACCTTTCAAGGTCCCTTCCAGTTCTAGGAGATGGGATATCTCCATTAATTTAATTCACCGAGAAATCTGGGAAATTAGACTACCGCCAAAAGCCTTGGTGGACTTGGCAGCTGAACAGCGAAAACTAAGGCAAATGGTACTTCAAAACCGCCTGCCATTAAATATATTACTGGCTTCTCAGGGAGGAACATGTGCATTAATTGGACAGGAATGCTGCGTGTATGTCCCAGACGTTTATAATGCCACTTGGGAAAGAGCAAACCACCTTATGGAGGTAGCAAAGGACCATGGAGGAAAACGGATTGAGTCCTGGTGGAGTAACCTGTTCAATTGGATTCCAGATATAGGTGGTTGGCTCCATAATGTACTCCGAAGCGCTGTTGTAATTATATGCGGCCTATTGGCCTTGTATGTAATAATAAAGGTTGGATGTTGGATGGGCACCAAGGTGTGTTCCGTCCAAAAGTAACCAACCCCAAGCTCACCACTCATGGCAGTTAGTTGTCCCAGGAGTCCCTCCAAGGTACTCCAGGGACAAAGGGGGGATTGTTAGGCCCAAAAATATGGAGTATAGTTGTTTGGCCAGCTTAGCCAAAGTTAGGCTAACAGTAGTTGCTGGGCCATTCCTGTCTCTCTGTGAAACCTGAGGGCATGCTTGCTTAAGCTGCAAAGAACAAGATAAGAGGTGGGGGCCGCATTCTTGTACCAGAAGTGCTAGGAACAGTTTGTTGGACAAATGGAGACTTGCAGTCTTCATTCCCTGTTTCTGTTCTTTATCTGTACCCAACTCCCTCTTTCCTCCCATCCTCTGGTGCATGACGAAAAAGCTGATAAGAAGCTGCTGAGGCATCATGAACTGTTTGTACTGTCAAAGAAGATAGATATGCATGAATATTAGAAGCTTTAACTAATAAGGGGGGGGGTTTGGGGTTTTAAGTTGCTTAACTATGACGCGACGGAACTGTCTATATAATCTCACTAGTT
>NW_020701162.1:4825-5997 GCF_002925995.2 Terrapene triunguis | reverse complement strand
GTCTGGGTTAAAAAGTCCCCGACAAATTTGGCGACTCCGCCGGGACTCGTCTGACTCTCCGGTGCAGGATCAGACTCTGAAGCAACGCAGCGCGCATCCTCCGGCTTCGAGGAGCCTTGCCCGGTAACCTGATCCCTGCATCGGCGATAAGGCGAGTCCTGTGAACCAGCTGAAGCCCGTAGAAACCCAGCAACGTCCACCTACCCATTGAGTAGGATCCAGGTCTTCGGGGTTAGAGTCCCTGGATAAGGTAAGCGATCGCCGAAGAGGGGTTAGAGTCCCCAGAGAGGGGTTAGAGTCCCCGAAGAGGGGTTAGAGTCCCCGGAAAGGGGTTAGAGTCCCTGGAGAGGGGTTAAAGTCCCCGGAAAGGGGTTAGAGTCCCCAGAGAGGGGTTAGAGTCCCTGGGAAAAGGGGTTAGAGTCCCTACAGGCTAAATGGGACAATTTGGCAGTAAGTGCCCGGGGGACGCCCCGTTGTCTCTGGTACTTTAAGATTGGAAGAAAATCTCTGGAATAACCGGTTTGACTAAATCTAAGATGAGAAACTTATGCCAAATTCAGTGGCCCTCCTTTACTACCCATTTGTCCCCGACTAAGGACTGGCCAAGGTGCGGAACTTTTTCTGCTGACAGGATGGATTCCCTCAGGGATATTCTGGTTGATCTTAGACCGGGACAAATGGATTATTTATTTGTATGTTATAACTATAAACCAAAAGAAAAACGGCTTTCAGCCCCAGCTGGCTGTGAAAAAATATAGACAAAGGCAAACCAAAGACAATACAAGTTACAAGTGCTGAGATTACATTTGCAAAGCTTAACTGTCCAGTGAGATCCAACAGTCTGCCTTTGAGACCCTGGAGCTGGCGTGGTTTGGGGACGCTGTGAAGAAGCAACAGGCAGCCGGCCTGGACTGGAATCTCTGAAAGAGACGCCGCAGGAGACCCCAGGGTGGACGGTTCAGCAAGAAAAGCAGGATCGGGCCCAAGCGGGCAGTCAACAAATAAATTAGAAAACAGGTTGGAAACTTTAAGGGCATAGTGGAAGAAAAGGAGTGAGTAATTATAAGCATGGCGATTTCAAATCCCCAGGACAATAATTGGAATGGTAAAATCTGAGTTGATTGGGTGTCATTTTGGGAAACAAGCAAGTGAAGAAAAAAAAAAAAAAAAAA
>NW_020701162.1:3269-4725 GCF_002925995.2 Terrapene triunguis | reverse complement strand
AAAAAAAAAAAAAAAAAAAAAAAAAAAAAAAAAAAAAAAGAGAGAGTAAGAAGTTAACTCTATAGTTGCTAGAGGGAATTAAGCAGTGAAACTTGGTAAGAATTTCTGTAAGTAATCCAGGCAAGAGGTTATTTAAGTGGAATTATTCGACTATGAATAGTTTAGTCGAATTTGCTGAAGAACACTCCTGCTGTGTACAATCTGTATTTTATAAGTTTAAGATGAATTGGTATTGTTTAAAGTTGCAAAACCGAGAATACTTTTGCCAGACACAGGAAACTAGTGTTGTTTAATATGGTGTTTAGCATCTAATCCTTAAGGTGACTTAATGCTTTACAAGATTTAAGATTTACCTGCAGCAGGGTAGTCAAAGCCAGGAAAATAAAAGATTTGAATTTGTTTTTGGGTAACAAAATAGCAGATAAAAAATCTGGTAAAGAGAGAAAAGGACAGTGCCCCTGGCTCTGTGTGGTCGAGCTGTCACTTTGCTGTGGGTGCATGGAGATTTTGTAAGCATAAAAGAAACAGTTACACCTTGTGTAGAAATTAATGTGGCTAGCATTGTGGAAATTGAATTGTGGAGAAAATGTGCATTTCCCCCAGAACATGTGCAGTGTATATTGTAGCAGAGGTAAAAGAAATGCAAACCTACCAATATAGGTTGTGTTGTCTTTTTCAGATCACTGTGTGTTTGAAAGCAGGAATTAAAAGTAAAAGGCAATCAAAAGTCTGGGAAAGTTAATTGTGTCCTTTTTTAAAGTAAGAATCTTTAAGCTGTGGATAGCTTTGGATCTGGAAGCAAGCCAAAAAGCATCTGTATTAATGCAAATTATCTAACTAATAAGGTAAAAGCCACTGAAACCTGGGCTGCCTATAAAACAAATACAAGGAAATATGGGGTAATTCCTCTGTTTTGCCTGAAATCAACAAGAGTATGTGTATATAAAGAAAATATTTTAAGCAAATAATGTCTTTCAAATCATCAGAGAAAACGGATGCCAGCTGAACAGCATTCAACGTACCATGCATTTACTGGTACAATAGGAATTATTTTTGTTTTCTATGGCCAAAATTGTTGTTAAAATTTGCATACCAACAGTCTTTGAAAGCAAGGACATGGAAGGTTAACCCACTCCCCATATTGCCCATGGGATCCTTCTGGCTACCTCAAATTTTTAGCCAGAGGGTGGGGAGGAAGGAAAGCTATTGGACACCAGAGGTTGTACCGAGTGGACTCCTCAAAAGTGGGAGTGCTTGTCCTGGTTTGTTGCTCCAAAGTGCTGTATATAAGTTATTTTACTGGAAGGGTGTGTATGGCAGACATTAAATAATAAGACTAATGTACTGTATAATGCCAATGTGTATGTGTTCATTGTTGGAAAAAGGTGTATGAGTGAAGAGTGGAAGTTTCCTTTGTAGGTTAAAAGAAGCCAAAAAGGAAAAAAAAAAAAAAAAA
>NW_020701162.1:0-3169 GCF_002925995.2 Terrapene triunguis | reverse complement strand
AAAAAAAAAAAAAAAAACAGAACGAGTTAACTAAGGAAAAATAGCTAGCAAGCTCAGTCCAAAGATAAGACGCTGGCCCCATCCAAGAATACTGCCCACAGCTAAGACTTGGCCGACAGCCAAGAAAAGGGGGGCTTAAATAAGCCTAAGCAGCTGTAAAATCTGCAAAACACTGCCAGGCATTAATAAAATGTGTTAGGTTTTTTTCACAGGTAAAAAAGCACTACCCAAAGACCGTAGCAGCCCTGCCATTCATTGAAACCAGGAGACTGAGTCTACGTAAAGTCCATCAACGAAAGACTGCTTTGACTCCATGCTGGAAAGGCCCTTTCCAAGTCCTGTTAACCACCAACACTGCTGTGAAGTGCCAAGGACTGCCTACCTGGACCCATGCTTCTCACTGTAAAAAGACCCCTGCACCTCGGGAGGACTCTCCAACTGATGATCAGCCTATTCCTCCTTCTAACTCTGCTGTTCCTTCTGGACAGCAGGAAAAAGAAAAAAAGACAAGGTGAAGTGCTAGTAACCTCTCCCTTGTCCACTGACAGATGTAGAACCAATATGAATGAAATTGTTTTTAGTTATTCACTGTACCATTGTAACTTCTGTTCACCATTTCATTACACTTGCCATTTTACCTACATTGTAACATTGTAACTTCTGTGCAATATTGTAACTCAAAACCCATTTTAAAATGCTGACTCCATTTTGTAGAAGGCTTGTGCTGCAGCCTCTATTTTTACAAGCCATACTGTAATTTTATTAGTCTAGTTGAGATGTGTGAATGAGGGATGCATGGGTGATAGAATCAACCTCCAGCACCAGCCAGTCCTGATGAGATAAAGTTCAATACCAACGGCTGAAGAACTAGACAACAGCCCTAACTCAAGCAAGAAGCATCCACCCTAAACAGAAACAACAGAAGGAAGATCAAAGCCAGGTCCCAGGCTGACAGTCACGCCTGCAATTGACGGGTGATCAAGCAAACCCTGAAGCGGCGTGACACAGCAAGACCTAGGAACTTTGAATCCAAACTAAACTCCTATAAAAAAGGAAGGGTGAGATGAGAGACTTTGGGTAACGTTCTGCTATCAACATCAAGGAGCATCGGTGCGCGCCCGACAGAGACCCGGCTCCTCCTCGTGCTCGGCTTTCCTGGCCAGTTAGCTGTCACGAGCTACGATCCCAAGCTGCGAACTCAAACTACAATCAGGACTGGTAACTATCCAGCAGCTGCAGAACATTTTGGTGTGTGTGTGTGTGTGCGAGTGTATGTGTATAAGCATTAAGGTATTTGCTAAGAGTTACAGTTTAATAATAAATGTGGCATCTTTGTCTTGACCCCTAAAACGATCCTGTATAAGTTTGTGGGACAACATAGACCTACTGTGCCTTTGGATTTTTTTCTAAAAGAAGCAAAACCATTACAGGGTGATGTGCTAGTAACCTCTCCCCTGTATAATGCTGAACCATGACTGTTTCAGAAAAAGAGAAGAAGGAACACTTGCTTCATTGAAACCACCAAAGTCCAGGGATTCCTGACTACAAGAGACATTAAGAACTGACCCTGGTGAAGAAACAAAGAATTATACACTGGCAGGAAAAAACTTGTGGGACCCATGCTTGGAAATGTGGTATAGTACTACACCAAAAAAAAAATGTATTAGGATATCAGTGAACTGTGATTAACATTACACTAGGGACTGTTAAATTTTTATTACCCTTATCCAGTTTCCAAATTACCTCTACATACCCAAATTGTTCAAAAGGGGCTGCTATTAAATTAGCACAACAGAGGGCTTGGGTTATTTCCTCTAAAAAGAAAAGAGACTTGACCGGATCCCTATGAAATGGGGCCAATAGTACAGCAGCAGTTTGAAATATTTTTAAGAACCAAAAACATAATAAAAAATTAGGGCAACTAAAGAAGGCCACAGGCCTTATTTCTGAGGCACAGCTAACCCAAGTACAGGCTAGAATTGGTGAGTTACATGTTATCTCCTCCCCTAGTTCTATGACCCGAAAGTTGCTGACAGAGATGGTATTAAATATCACTGAGGCTGGGAAGGCATTGCAGTGGGATCTAGCATGTTCAGGCTTGGCCCACTGCCCTTACAGACATATCAGGAGTACCATCTGATCTGTGGCCATGGAGACATACTTGAAGACTTTCTGGGTAAAAGTGCGAACATTCTCAATGCTCCTTCCAAGCATATGGACCGGTTGGGGGGGGGGGGCTCCCACATACCGAATCCTGCCGGGTCCATGGGAAGGATGCATGTGAAATTGGGTAATTCACCGAGAAATCTGGAAAATTAGACTACCGCCAAAAGCCTTGGTGGACTTGGCAGCTGAACAGCGAAAACTAAGGCAAATGGTACTCCAAAACCGCCTGGCATTGAATATATTACTAGCTTCTCAGGGAGGAACGTGTGCATTAATTAGACAAGAATGCTGTGTGTATGTCCCAGACGTTTATAATGCCACTTGGAAAAGGGCAAACCACCTTATGGAGGTAGCAAAGGACCATGAAGGAAAGCGGATTGAGTCCTGGTGGAGTAACCTGTTCAATTGGATTCCAAATATAGGTGGTTGGCTCCATAATGTACTCCGAAGCGCTGTTGTAATTATATGTGGCCTACTGGCCTTGTATGTAATAATAAAGGTTGGATGTTGGATGGGCACCAAGGTGTGTTCCATCCAAAAGTAACCAACCCCAAGCTCACCACTCATGGCAGTTAGTTGTCCCAGGAGTCCCTCCAAGGTACTCCAGGGACAAAGGGGGGATTGTTAGGCCCAAAAATATGAAGTATAGTTGTTTGGCCAGCTTAGCCAAAGTTAGGCTAACAGTAGTTGCTGGGCCATTCCTGTCTCTCTGTGAAACCTGAGGGCATGCTTGCTTAAGCTGCAAAGAACAAGATAAGAGGTGGGGGCTGCATTCTTGTACCAGAAGTGCTAGGAACAGTTTGTTGGACAAATGGAGACTTGCAGTCTTCACTCCCTGTTTCTGTTCTTTATCTGTACCCAACTCCCTCTTTCCTCCCATCCTCTGGTGCATGACGAAAAAGCTGATAAGAAGCTGCTGAGGCATCATGAACTGTTTGTACTGTCAAAGAAGATAAATATGCATGAATATTAGAAACTTAACTAGAAAAGGGGGGTTTGGGGT
>NW_020701161.1:0-6059 GCF_002925995.2 Terrapene triunguis | reverse complement strand
CCCTACATTTGTACCCTAAGGTTCAAAGTGGGGATACAGCCTTGACATGGTGGCACAGCGGTGGAGATCGTTTAAACCCAAAAGCCAGTAAGAGATTTTTTTTTCCTTCTAGCTGCTTGGAGAGCAGAGCTGAAGGTAGATGCATATCTTATCTCTCCTTGCCTGAAGGCAGAGGTGTTAAGTTTTTTTTAACGAGGTCCTTTGTTAAGAGAAGGGTTCAAAGGGAGCAAACTTTGACTGACTGGTAAAGATAATTTACAAGTTGAATTGTTTTTTTTTCTTTTTACATCCTCGGAAGTAGCTAGTTAGAAAGTCTCTGTTAACTCAGCAGCAGCCAGAGCTAAGTACATCCCAGTTTCAGTCAACTGCAGAGGGGTGTGACCCAGCACAAGAAAACAGGAAAATGACTACCAAAGAAGTAGCTAACAAAATAGAACTGGGCAGACTAGAAGCAGAAGAAAATGAGAGAAAACATCAGAGACTGCTTGAAATTAAAAAACTCGAAAAAGAAGCTGAAGAGGAGGCCCATAAAAGAGAAGAAAAAGCCAAACAGGAGGCCCATGAAAGAGAAGAGAAAGCCAAACAGGAGGCCCATGAAAGAGAAGAAAAAGACAAACAGGAGGCCCATAAAAGAGAGATGGAGCTGAAAGAAAAAGAGATGGAACTGGAAGCAGCAAGGACTAGGCAGGGTGCATCAGACCATCCTAACAACTCCTCTCCAGGTACCACTTCCCATCTCAGGAAATTCCCTACCTACAAGGCAGGCGATGATACTGAGGCCTTCTTAGAAAATTTTGAAAGGGCCTGCCTTGGATACAGCATCCCTCCACCCCAGTACATGGTAGAGCTGAGACCGCAGCTCAGTGGACCCTTAGCAGAGGTGGCGGCTGAAATGCCTAAGGAACACATGAACAGTTATGAACTTTTTAAAAACAAGGCCAGAATCAGAATGGGGCTAACACCTGAGCATGCCCGTCGGCGGTTCAGAGCCCTAAGGTGGAAACCCGATGTGTCATTTACCCGACATGCCTACCACATTGGGAAAAATTGGGATGCCTGGATATCAGGAGCAAATGTTAAATCTACGGAAGAGTTGCCCTTCCTATTGCAAATGGAGCAGTTTTTAGAGGGTGTTCCTGAGGAAATAGAAAGGTACATCCTAGATGGGAAGCCCAAAACTGTAACCGAGGCGGGGGAGATTGGAGCCAAATGGGTGGAGGTGACAGAAAAGAAAAAAGCTAGTAGCAGTTGGAGCGAATATCAGAAGGGGCAAGCCGAAACAAAACCTTATCACCGGGGACAACCCAAGGCCCCACCCACATCCCAAGGGAAACCCCAGACGCCTTCTCACCCCACCCCACCAGTCTCCACCAACCAACATCGCCCCGGTGATACCTTAGCAGGGCGATGTTTTAAATGTAATGAACTGGGACATATAAAGGCTCATTGCCCCAAGAACCCCAACCGATTACACTTCATTACACCCCAATCACACCAAAGATCCCCAGACCCAGATGCCTCTCTCATACCCTCGGAGCGAAGGGAAACCTTGAGAGTGGGCGGAAAGAAGGTTATCGCTTGGAGGGATACTGGGGCACAAGTGTCAACTATCCACCAATCCCTAGTGGACCCCAAACTCATCAACCCGGAGGCTACAGTGACAATTCAACCCTTCGTGTCACAGTCTGTAACCTTGCCTACAGCCCAGTTGCATGTCCAGTACAAGGGCTGGTCAGGAATGTGGACTTTTGCAGTCTATGACAATTATCCCATCCCCATGCTGCTGGGGGAAGACTTGGCCAACCATGTGAAGCTAGCCAAGAGGGTGGGAATAGTTACCCGCAGCCAGGCTAAGCAAGCTTTCACCCCCATCCCTGTTCCTGAGCCGTCCACCAGGGCCCCGTCTGTGTTACCGGAGACCCAAACCCAGGTGGTGGAACCGGATCCCCTGCCAACGACTGCAACAGCCGTAGTGGACCCAATCCCAGAGACCCAGTCAAAGCCAGTCCCAGAACCGGAACTGGCAACGCAACCAGCACCAGAACCATTGCCAGCACTGAGTCCAGCGCTTGCAAACCCGTCTACAACTCCAATGCCAGAGGGCACCAGCGAGCCTGAACTGGCGGAAGCAGCAGATAACCCTACCCAAGAGGCTCAGCCAGAGCCTGAAATACCATCTAGTGCACCAGCGGACAGCGGTTCACAGTCAATGGAAACAGCCCCAGCACCTGCATCGCTTCCAGAGGGACCAAGCCCCAGTCCACAGTCCAAGGAGGAACTGATGTCTCCAGCATCAAGGGAACAGTTCCAGGCCGAGCAGGAAGCAGATGACAGCCTTCAGAAAGCTTGGGCGGCGGCGCGGAGCACCCCACCGCCTCTCAGCTCTTCTAACCGATCCCGGTTTGTTGTAGAAAAAGGACTTTTATACAAGGAGACTCTTTCTGGTGGGCACCAGGAAGACTGGCATCCTCAAAGACAGTTGGTAGTTCCCACTAAGTATCGGGTAAAGCTCTTGAGCTTAGCCCATGATCATCCCAGTGGCCATTCTGGGGTGAACAGAACCAAAGACCGGTTGGGGAAGTCCTTCCACTGGGAGGGAATGGGCAAGGACGTTGCTAATTATGTCCGGTCTTGTGAGGTGTGCCAACGAGTGGGAAAGCCCCAAGACCAGGTTAAAGCCCCTCTCCAGCCACTACCCATAATTGAGGTCCCATTTCAGCGAGTAGCTGTGGATATTCTGGGTCCTTTCCCAAAGAAGACACCCAGAGGAAAGCAGTACGTACTGACTTTCATGGATTTTGCTACCCGATGGCCGGAAGCTGTACCCTTAAGCAACACCAAGACTAAAAGTGTGTGCCAGGCATTAGCAGACATTTTTGCCAGGGTAGGTTGGCCCTCCGACATCCTTACAGATTCGGGAACTAATTTCCTGGCAGGGAACATGAAAAACCTGTGGGAAGCTCATGGGGTGAATCACTTGGTTGCCACCCCTCATCACCATCAAACCAATGGTCTGGTGGAGAGGTTTAATGGAACTTTGGGGGCCATGATACGTAAATTCATAAATGAACACTCCAATGATTGGGACCTAGTGTTGCAGCAGTTGCTTTTTGCCTACAGGGCTGTACCACATCCCAGTTTAGGGTTTTCACCATTTGAACTTGTGTATGGCCGCGAGGTTAAGGGGCCATTACAGTTGGTGAAGCAGCAATGGGAGGGGTTTACGCCTTCTCCAGGAACTAACATTCTAGACTTTGTAAGCAACCTACAAAACACCCTCCGACACTCTTTAGCCCTTGCTAAAGAAAACCTAAAGGATGCTCAGGAAGAGCAAAAGGCCTGGTATGATAAACATTCCAGAGAACGGTCCTTCCAAGTAGGAGACCAAGTCATGGTCTTAAAGGCGCTCCAGGCCCATAAAATGGAAGCATCGTGGGAAGGACCATTCACGGTCCAGGAGCGCCTAGGAGCTGTTAACTATCTCATAGCCTCCCCCACCTCCAACATAAAGCCTAAGGTATACCATGTTAATTCTCTTAAGCCCTTTTATTCCAGAGAATTAAACGTTTGCCAGTTTACAGCCCAGGAAACAGATGACGCGGAGTGGCCGGCAGGTGTCTACTACGAAGGAAAAAGGAATGGTGGCGTGGAAGAGGTGAACCTCTCCACGACCCTGGGACGTCTGCAGCACCAGCAGATCAAGGAGCTGTGCACAAGCTTTGCACCGATTTTCTCAGCCACTCCAGGACGGACCGAACGGGCATACCACTCCATTGACACAGGTAATGCTCACCCAATTAGACCCCCACCCTACCGGGAGTCACCTCATGCCCAAACTGCTATACAAAGGGAGATCCAGGACATGCTACAGATGGGTATAATCCGCCCCTCTACCAGTGCATGGGCATCTCCAGTGGTTCTAGTTCCCAAACCAGATGGGGAAATACGCTTTTGCGTGGACTACCGTAAGCTAAATGCTGTAACTCGTCCTGACAACTATCCAATGCCACGCACAGATGAGCTATTGGAAAAATTGGGACATGCCCAATTCATCTCTACTTTAGACTTAACCAAAGGGTACTGGCAAGTACCACTAGATGAACCCGCTAAGGAAAGGTCAGCCTTCGTCACCCAGGCAGGGGTGTATGAATTCAATGTACTCCCTTTCGGGTTGCGAAATGCACCCGCCACCTTCCAAAGACTTGTAGATGGTCTCTTAGCGGGATTGGGAGAATCTGCAGTTGCCTACCTCGATGATGTGGCCATTTTTTCTGATTCATGGACAGAACACCTGGAGCACCTGGAAAAAGTCTTCGAGCGCATCCGACAGGCAGGACTAACTGTTAAGGCTAAAAAGTGTCAATTAGGCCAAAACAGAGTGACGTACCTGGGGCACCAGGTGGGTCAAGGAACTATAA
The DNA here is from genome assembly GCF_002925995.2 of Terrapene triunguis. Classification (NCBI taxonomy): domain Eukaryota; kingdom Metazoa; phylum Chordata; order Testudines; family Emydidae; genus Terrapene; species Terrapene triunguis. The sequence continues at coordinate 1,641 of NW_020701161.1, read as the reverse complement.
ATCCCCTACAGGCCAAAGTGGATGCTATCCAAAAGTGGCCGGTTCCAAAGTCAAAGAAACAGGTCCAATCCTTCTTAGGCTTGGCCGGATATTATAGGCGATTTGTACCACACTACAGCCAAATCGCCGCCCCGCTGACAGACCTAACCAGAAAGAAACAGCCAAATGCAGTTCAGTGGACTGATAAGTGTCAAAAGGCCTTTAACCAGCTTAAGGCAACACTCATGTCTGACCCTGTGCTAAGGGCCCCAGACTTTGACAAACCGTTCCTAGTAACCACAGATGCTTCCGAGCGAGGCGTGGGAGCAGTTTTAATGCAGGAAGGACCGGATCAAGAATTCCATCCTGTCGTGTTTCTCAGCAAAAAACTGTCTGAGAGGGAAAGCCACTGGTCAATCAGCGAAAAGGAATGCTACGCCATTGTGTACGCGCTGGAAAAGCTACGCCCATATGTTTGGGGACGGCGTTTCCAACTACAAACAGACCATGCTGCGCTACAGTGGCTTCATACCGCCAAGGGAAATAACAAAAAATTTCTTCAATGGAGTTTAGCTCTCCAAGATTTTGATTTTGAAATACAACACATTTCGGGAGCTTCTAACAAAGTGGCTGATGCACTCTCCCGGGAAAGTTTCCCAGAGTTAACTGGTTAACAATTGTTCTTGGAATAAAACATATTGTTAGTTTTTATATAATCAGTAGTATGTCTAAAGGTACATGTGTCTTATTAACTCTGTTTTCTCCCAGAACTCCAGGAAGAAATCACAGCCAGTGTGGAACCGAACGTCCAACACTATCTGTGATTTGGGGGGCGTGTCATAACTATAAAGGGAAGGGAAACAGCTCTCCTGTGTACTGTGCTATGGAATCCCTCCTGGCCAGAGACTCCAAATCCTTTTACCTGTAAAGGGTTAAGAAGCTCGGGTAACCTGGCTGACACCTGACCCGAAGGACCAATAAGGGGGCAAGATACTTTCAAATCTTGGGGGGGGAAAGGCTTTTGTGTGTGCTCTTTGTTTTAAGGGGTGGTTCGCTCTTGGGACTGAGAGGGACCAGACATCAATCCAGGTTCTCCCCATCTTTCTAAACAAGTCTCTCCTATTTCAAACTTGTAAGTAAAGAGACAGGCAAGGCGTCTTAGATTTACTTTGTTTTCTCAACTTGTAAATGTACCTTTTACCAGAGTGTTTATCTTTGTTTTGCTGTACTTTGAACCTAAGACAGAGGGGGGTCCTCTGAGCTCTTTAAGTTTGATTACCCTGTAAAGTTATTTTCCATACTGATTTTACAGAGATGATTTTTACCTTTTTCTTTAATTAAAAGCCTTCTTTTTAAGAACCAGATTGATTTCTCCTTGTTTTAAGATCCAAGGGGGTTTGGATCTGTATTCACCAGGAGTTGGTGAAAGGAGGGTGGGAGGAAGGAGGGGGGATGGTTAATTTCTCCTTGTTTTAAGATCCAAGGGGGTTTGGATCTGTGTTCACCAGGGAATTGGTGAAAGGTTTCTCAAGGCTTCCCAGGGAGGGAATTCTTGTGATGGTGGCAGCGGACCAAAGCTAAGCTGGTAGATAAGCTTAGAAGTTTTCATGCAGGCCCCTACATTTGTACCCTAAGGTTCAAAGTGGGGATACAGCCTTGACA
>NW_020701160.1:0-1448 GCF_002925995.2 Terrapene triunguis | reverse complement strand
CTGGTGCACTGTCTACATTGGTGCTTTACAGCGCTGCAACTTGCTGCGCTCCGGGTGGTGTTTTTTCACACCCCTGAGCGAGAAAGTTGCAGCACTGTAAATTGCCAGTGTAGACAAGCCCTTGCGTCGCATTAACATTTCAGACCTGTTCCACTGTTAATGATTTAACTCAGGTTAAAGAGCATATTGTTTCTCCAGGTGAGAACTCTCAGAAGCAACAATAAAGGTGCGAACTTACACCCATTGCTTTTAAAATGGACTGTTTGGAGTTTGTTAAACTGTTTGTGATTGTTAAAACAATCATAAATTACAGTGCAAAACTGCTAATTCCTTTGATTTGTTTTATTTAAACATAATTGAAATACTGTTTTCTAATGGGGGTTGCTGGTGATGGAGGCTTTTCAACTTGAGCACTCAGATGATGAAAGACAGATCATAGAGTAGAGAGAGGAAAGAATTGATGAGTTCTTGCATCCCTGACAGTCCACACAGTTTCTTCTTGGAGTACTTGCTCATGTCCATTCAACTTAGGTGTGTGTGCATGTAGTGAGTCGGCGTGGCGCCCCTCCACCTCCAGCAGGAGCGAACTGCCTCCACTCCCACCGTGGGCGGAGCTACCGGGTCCGGGGCCCGCCCCTCCGAGGTCACAGCCCCGACCCGGAAGTATAAAAGCCCGCCACCAAAGCTCAGTAGCAGCCAGACCGCCGGAGAGAGCAGACGTCCCGGGCCGAGCTCCCGCTTGGGAGACGGCCGCAGGCCGCGAGCCGCCTGCTAACGCCCCACGCCGGTCAAGCCTCCCTCTCGCCAGGTACCCTGAGGAGGACTGGCCCAGCCTGACCCGGACCCGTCACCCCGAAGAGGACTGGCCCAGCCTGACCCGGACCCGTCACCCCGAAGAGGACTGGCCCAGCCTGCCGCGGGCCAGCTACCCCGAGGGGGACTGGCCCAGCTTGCCCCAGACCAACGGCCCCGACGAGGAGTCGAGTCTGCCCCGTGCCAGCTATCCTGGGGAAGAACTGCCGGACCGGCCCCCAAGCCCCGCTCCCAAGGAGCCGATGCTACTGGACTGGCCCGAACCCAGCACTGCCACCGAGGTAAGCCCCGAGGGGGAACACGGAAGTGGCCCGGGGGTAGCCGACCCAGGTCAGGCTGCAGAGGCCTGTGAGCCGATGTCAGTGTGTTTCGGTCAGGATACCCCACTGACCGGCAGTGACAGCAATCGCTGCTAGGGCCCCGGGCCGGGACGCAGTGGAGTGGGTGGGCCTGCGTCCCCCCCCTGCCACCCTCACTTACGGGTGGCAGGCTTCCCCCTCACCCGATGCTCAGGCAGGAGCCTGGGCTCCTGAACTGTTGTTTGCCCAGCCCCTGCTCCAGAGGGCCGGGGCTCCTGAACTGCTTACCTGCCCAGCCCCTGCCCCAGAGGGCCTGGGCTCCTGAACTGCTGGTTG
>NW_020701159.1:801-2574 GCF_002925995.2 Terrapene triunguis | reverse complement strand
CTGGTGCACTGTCTACATTGGTGCTTTACAGCGCTGCAACTTGCTGCTCTCCGGGTGGTGTTTTTTCACACCCCTGAGCGAGAAAGTTGCAGCACTGTAAATTGCCAGTGTAGACAAGCCCTTGCGTCGGATTAACATTTCAGACCTGTTCCACTGTTAATGATTTAACTCAGGTTAAAGAGCATATTGTTTCTCCAGGTGAGAACTCTCAGAAGCAACAATAAAGGTGCAAACTTACACCCATTGCTTTTAAAATGGACTGTTTGGAGTTTGTTAAACTGTTTTTATGATTGTTTTAACAATCACATTACAGTGCAAAACTGCTAATTCCTTTGATTTGTTTTATTTAAACATAATTGAAATGCTGTTTTCTAATGGGGGTTGCTGGTGATGGAGGCTTTTCAACTTGAGCACTCAGATGATGAAAGACAGATCATAGAGTAGAGAGAGGAAAGAATTGATGAGTTCTTGCATCCCTGACAGTCTACACAGTTTCTTCTTGGAGTGCTTGCTCATGTCCATTCAACTTAGGTGTGTGTGCATGTAGTGAGTCAGCGTGGCCCCCCTCCACCTCCGGCAGGGGCGAACTGCCTCCACTCCCACCGTGGGCGGAGCTACCGGGTCCGGGGCCCACCCCTCCGAGGTCACAGCCCCGACCCGGAAGTATAAAAGCCCGCCACCAAAGCTCAGTAGCAGCCAGACCGCCGGAGAGAGCAGACGTCCCGGGCCGAGCTCCCGCTTGGGAGACAGCCGCAGGCCGCGAGCCGCCTGCTAACGCCCCACGCCGGTCAAGCCTCCCTCTCGCCAGGTACCTTGAGGAGGACTGGCCCAGCCTGCCCCGGACCCGTCATCCCGAGGAGGACTGGCCCAGCCTGCCCCGGACCCAGCACCCCGAAGAGGACTGGCCCAGCCTGCCGCGGGCCAGCTATCCCGAGGGGGACTGGCCCAGCTTGCCCCAGACCAACGGCCCCGACGAGGAGTCGAGTCTGTCCCGTGCCAGCTATCCTGGGGAAGAACTGCCGGACCGGCCCCCAAGCCCCGCTCCCGAGGAGCTGATGCTACTGGACTGGCCCGAACCCAGCACTGCCACCGAGGTAAGCCCCGAGGGAGAACACGGAAGTGGCCCGGGGGTAGCCGACCCAGGTCAGGCTGCAGAGGCCTGTGAGCCAATGTCAGTGTGTTTCGGTCAGGATACCTGTAAAGGTCCGGTGCGGGGGCCGGGCCCTCTCAGGGGCCGTCGGGAGTCAGGCCGCTTCACTAGGCGGCCCCCAAATCGGTCCTTGGGGTCCAAAAGTCCCGGGGTTCCGCCCCTCAGGCAGGGGCTCAACAAAAGCACACGGTTAGATGGGCCCCAGGCCCTTAGTCAGGGCGGGGGACAGCAACCAATAGTTCAGGGGGCTCCGGTCCTTGTCGGGAGCTGAGCACAAACAAAGTCTAGTAGCCCCGGCCCTTGGTCAGGGCGGGGGTAGCAATCAATAGTTCAGGGGGGCTCAGGTCCTTGTGTCAGGAGCTGAGCACAAATAAAGTCTAGTAGCCCCGGCCCTTGGTCAGGGCGGGGGGTAGCAATCAACAGTTCAAGGGGGCTCAGGTCCTTGTGTCAGGAGCTGAGCCCTAAGCAGAGTCAGGTAGCCTAGGCCCTTGGTCAGGGCGGGGCAGTAAACAGAGTCAGTTAGCCCAGGCCCTTGCTCAGGGCGGGGCAGCAAACAGAGTCAGTTAGCCCAGGCCCTTGATCAGGGCGGGGCAGCAAACAGAGTCAGTTAGCCCAGGCCCTTG
>NW_020701159.1:0-701 GCF_002925995.2 Terrapene triunguis | reverse complement strand
GGGCTCCTCGGCGTGTTGAGGGCTGTCTAGGTCGGGCCGCTCCTCCGGTCTCAGGTCAGGGGGATGCTCGGGCCTCTCCTCGGGGTACCGCGCTCGGGGCAGGCTCGGCCAGTCCGCTTCGGGGTACCGCGCTCGGGGTAGGCTCGGCCAGCCTACCTCGGGGTACCAGGCTCTGGGGAGACTCGGGCCGTCCACCTCTGGATACCTGGCTCTGGGGAGGCTTGGTCTAGCAGGAGCCCGAGCAGGAGCGTCTGGCTTCTCCGGCCTCTGGGCTCCAACTGAGTGCTGAGGCTTGGCTTTTATACTTCCTGTCCCGCCCCTTGACTTCCGGGGGGCGGGAACAGGTGCCGGTGGCTCCGCCCACTTCCGGGGGGCGGGAACAGGTGCCGGCGGCTCCGCCCACTGGGGTGCCTGTTCTGGCTCTTCCCTCTCAGGGGCCGTCGGGAGCCAGGCCGCTTCACTACAATACCCCACTGACCGGCAGCGACAGCAATCGCTGCTAGGGCCCCGGGCCGGGACGCAGTGGAGTGGGTGGGCCTGCGTCCCCCCCTGCCACCCCCACTTACGGGTGGCAGGCTTCCCCCTCACCCGATGCTCAGGCAGGAGCCTGGGCTCCTGAACTGTTGTTTGCCTAGCCCCTGCTCCAGAGGGCCGGGGCTCCTGAACTGTTGTTTGCCCAGCCCCTGCTCCAGAGGGCCTGG
>NW_020701158.1:0-3463 GCF_002925995.2 Terrapene triunguis | reverse complement strand
AAATTGATTAATTTTAGTTGTGTGTGTGTGTGTGTGTGTGTGTGTGTGTGTCTGCAGTTTGCAGCGTGACCCATACTCTCCTTGCATCCCTTACCAATATAGTCTATTGCCACGTGCAGCCTGGTAAATAACAGGCCTGCATTTTCTTTCGCCCCTGCGTGCCCGTGGCAATCCACACGGCGTCACGAACAGGATGCAAGGGAGTTGGGCCATACCCGTGGCACGCTGCAGACCGCGCAGATGATGAAACTGAACAGTTCCAACATTTGCAGTTTCACCTTTTTACTAGCCAAAATTCGACTGATCCAAAAATAGAATGGATCTGTTCCCTTGGCTCGGGTAAAACTCTAAAAGGCTATACTGTACCATTAACCCTGGCAGATACGGGATGCCTCCTTCGGTGCCACCCGAGCTTTAGGTGTCAGCCAGCCGATTGTTCCCTACAGCCTCAGTGCACGGAGACTGTGGAGAACCTCGGTGCTGCAGATCCCTCTCAGCTTTGGAGAGAGTGTAGCCGCATTGTTAGAAAATCCGGAGGTACCATTTCCAAATTGATTCCTCCACCTCGGGTAATACCTGCTGATCCGGCACACAAATTATTATGCCAGATGATAAAAGAATTAAATTTAATTAAGAAAACCAAAAAATTGCGACCCGATGAATATAAATCTGAGGATGTTTCCACCGTCCTGTTTAGCATGATATGTAAGGACCTCGATCTGTGCTCTGTCCTCCACGAGGGCACAATGTTTGCAGCTAAACAGGCAGCCCCAGGCTCTCCTAAAGATGATAATGAGGAGAAGACAGAAAAGGTAGAGCCCATCACTACCTCCCCCTCCCCAAGTCCCTCTCAGAAAATTTTGCCACCCCCATATGAAGCTTCTAAAACTCCTCTGTATCCAGCTCTGCCAACAGCCCCAGAATTTACTGAATCTGAAACTGTAGCAGAAGCTTTGCCTATTGCGATAACTAAAACTAAAATAGATGCACAAACAGGCAACACCACGCGGGTTACTGAACTGCGAACACGTACTAAGGCCGAACTTAAAGAGTTTTTAAAGGAAACGCAACAAAAAGCCGATGAGGCACCTATGGTTTGGGTCGGGCGGCTAGCCTTAGAACACGGAGCAGAATTGGTGGACCGTGAGGAGGCTGGCATCTTAGCCAAAACGGCCAATTGGGCACGAGGCTTCCCGGGTCATGCTTTATTAAATAATCTCATTTGGCCACTTACCACCCCGGCAGCTGCCATTTTAGCAATGCAAGGCAGTTTTAAAGGATTGTATATCCCCCCGGGAGCCTTAGTTACTCCACACGATTTAATATGGGCAATCGCAAGAGCTTCCATAGCCCTGTGGGATCCACTACAAAACCCACTTAATTTAACTGTTCAACAGCAATTGGTGGCCACACCCTTTATACATGTTACTGATCCCACCCAAATTCCTGTCTCAGCAGAGGCAGTTGATTTAGCATTAGAAGCTGCCCCTGGAGCTGACACCGGTGCCATGCTGCACTTGCATGCGGCTGTTTGCAGATCTATCTTAACGTTATTTGAAGTAGTAAAATTAAGTTGTCACTGCCGCCCCCGCCTGTTGTCCTCCCAGTTGATTCGCCACCAAAAGACCCTCCAAAGAGTCAGTTTAATCCCCAAAATATCCTGAGCGAACTAAAGCTGAACGGGCACGATTTGGCTTCCTTCTTAACAAAGGAATCCCCAAAGAAGCCCTGCGTAAAATGTCAGACCAAGAGCAGCAAAATATAGCTGAACAGCTAGGCTGGAAAAATTGGGAGGACTATGTTAGGTCAAAAAACGAATAGGGGCCGGATGCTGCCCGGCCCAAATTAAAGATCCCACTGATGAACGCCCATACGCCACCCTGTTAGTTAACGGTGACACCCCCACCTCCTTTTTATTAGACACTGGAGCTCAAGTTAGCATTATTGAGCCCAACGTTCCCCACTGTCCTACTGGCTCCTTTATGTTTGTTCAAGGCCTCAATGCAGTACAAGAAAAACCCGTGGTTTGGGTTAAAATTGCCCACGAAAAATACGTAAGAAAAATAAAAGCCTTGTTAGGATCAAAAAATCTGCTAGGTGTCTCAGATATTAAAAAGTTTAAACTGCATAATCAAATTCTGCAAGCCCTCCCTATAACCGTAGGCGATCATTCCCCCTATACTCCCGAAGTAGTTAACTCCCAGCCATGGAAATTTTCCCCTATCCCCACAAAATCCGAGGGGCTTCCCTTCACATCCATACTAAATATCATCCTCAAAGCAATGGTGTGGTGGAGCGAAAAATCGCAGTCCTTAAGACTATGCTGCGAACAGCAAACCCCAACCCTGATTTTAAAAACTGGAGCTCATTTTTACCCCAGGTACTTATTGCACTCAACAAAAGTTACTCTCGCTGGCCTCACATTTCACCTACACCTAAGCCGCCTTGGTCCCCCATGTTTAACACCGGCCAACTGGTTTGGCTTACAGAACCCCAAGCCTCTGGCCATCGAGAACCTATAAAAGCCACCATTCTCTGGGCCGGCAAGTACCCTAACACCTACTTAGTGGCTACAAGTACCCCCGGTGACAAGCTAGTTCATCATAACTGGCTCAGCAAATGTAGTTCTTAATAAACAAACTAATGCCCCTGAGCAGGGCTCGTATTATTCTGTTTTACAGGTTATGCTGCTCTCCCTCACAACATCTTTGCCCACGGAGCCCTTAGGAGAAGGTGGACTACAAACCTGGTTCGCCGCCTACTGGGTGCAGGAGGTCAGCGGAAACCAGTCCCTGTCAGCGCTGAGTCCAGAAGATTGTCTTGTTTGCTCCACTCAGTTCTCACCTAAATATCCATTACCCTTTCAATTTGTACCAATAGTTTATAATTTTTCTTCATTTAATATTTCTAGTGTGAATTGTTCTTCCCCCTATGTGCAGTGGGCTGCTTCTAGTGTTTGGAATAATTGTTCTTCACAATTTAATTCTTATGTGTTTCCAGTTCTTAATGCTTCAGGTCGAAGTGATCATAGCTTTCCTTTAATTGAGAGTATTAGAGTTCCAGCATCTCATTGTTGGGTTTTTGTTGGTAATAGTTTAACCCCAGCCCCTACTTGGGTTGGTACTTATTCTAATTGTTCTATGTGGAGTTTCTCTTATGCTAATACCTCCCTAACTAAACCCACTCTTAATTTTACCTATCCCCCTCCCATTAATTGTTCTTATCATCTTAATTATAATATTTTTTTGGAACCTTCTATACCTCCATAACACATACATATCTGTTTCATGCCCAGCATATGCATCATGCTGAGGCTGCATGTATCAATCGTGCATCCAGCTTTTATTCTGTAACCAATAATGGGTGGAGCCATACCACAGTTTCTTCCTTAAGACCCGGTCATTTTTGGATTTGCAGTAATGTTGCATTTGCTGTGCTTCCTCCCAATCCCCGGGGTATATGC
>NW_020701157.1:772-3318 GCF_002925995.2 Terrapene triunguis | reverse complement strand
GCCATGTCGTCAGTCGCCCCTGCCTCCCTCCGTCAGTTTTGCGCCTTTTTTCAGACCAGACGCCATAGCACTGGGATCATGGAGCCCGCTCAGATCACCGCAGCAATTATGAGCACTATGAACACCACGCGCATTGTCCTGGAGTATATGCAGAGCCAGGACATGCCAAAGCAAAACTAGGACCAGCCGAGAGGCGATTGCAGCGCGGCGACGAGAGTGATGAGGAAATTGACATGGACATAGACCTCTCACAAAGTACAGGCCACAGCAATGTGAAAATCATGGTGTAACTGGGGAAGGTTCATGGCGTGCAACGCCGATTCTGGGCCCGGGAAACAAGCACAGACTGGTGGGACCGCATCGTGTTGCAGGTGTGGGACGATTCCCAGTGGCTGCGAAACTTTCGCATGCGTAAGGGCACTTTCATGGAACTTTGTGACTTGCTTTCCCCTGCCCTGAAGCGCCAGAATACCAGGATCAGAGCAGCCCTCACATTTGAGAAGTGAGTGGCGATAGCCCTGTGGAAGCTTGCAACGCCAGACAACTACCGGTCAGTCGGGAATCAATTTGGAGTGGGCCAATCTACTGTGGGGGCTGCTGTGATCCAAGTTGCCAGGGCAATCAAAGACCTGCTGATATCAAGGGTAGTGACTCTGGGAAACGTGCAGGTCATAGTGGATGGCTTTGCTGGAATGGGATTCCCAAACTGTGGTGGGGCGATAGACGGAACACATATCCCTATCTTGGCACCGGAGCACCAAGCCACCGAGTACATAAACTGCAAGGGGTACTTTTCAATGCTGCTGCAAGCCCTGGTGGATCACAAGGGACGTTTCACCAACATCAACGCGGGATGGCTGGGAAAGGTACATGATGCTCGCGTCATCAGGCACTGGTCTGTTTCGAAAGCTGGAGGAAGGGACTTTCTTCCCGGACCAGAAAATAACCGTTGGGGATGTTGAAATGCCTATCGTTATCCTTGGGGACCCAGCCTACCCCTTAATGCCATGGCTCATGAAGCCGTACACAGAAAGCCTGGACAGTAGTCAGGACCTGTTCAACTATAGGCTGAGCAAGTGCCAAATGGTGGTGGAATGTGCATTTGGACGTTTAAAAGCGCGCTGGCGCAGCTTACTGACTCTGATAGACCTCAGCGAAACCAATATCCCCATTGTTATTGCTGCTTGCTGTGCACTCCACAATATCTGTGAGAGTAAGGGGGAGACATTTATGGCGGGGTGGGAGGTTGAGGCAAATCTCCTGGCCGCTGATTACGCGCAGCCAGACACCAGGGTGGTTAGAAGAGTACAGCAGGGCGCAGTGCGCATCAGAGAAGCTTTGAAAACCAGTTTTGTGACTGGCCAGACTACGGTGTGAAACTTCTGTTTGTTTCTCCTTGATGAACCCTCCGCCCCCGCCCCCCGGTTCACTCTACTTCCCTGTAAACCAACCACCCCACCCTCCCCTCCCCCCTTTGAGCACCGCTTGCAGAGGCAATAAAGTCATTGTTACTTCTCATTCATGCATTCTTTATTAATTCCTCACACAACTAGGGGGATAATTGCCAAGGTAGCCCGGGATGGGTGGGGGATGAGGGAAGGAAAAGGACACACTGCAGTTTAAAACTTTAAAACTTTAACACTTATTGAAGGTCAGCCTTCCAATGCTCGGGCAATCATCTGAGGTGGAGTGACTGGGTGGCCGGAGGCCCCCCCACCGTGTTCTTGGGCATCTGGGTGAGGAGGCAATGGGACTTGGGGAGGAGGGCTGTTGGTTACACAGGGGCTGTAGCGGTGGTCTCTGCTCCTGCTGCCTTTCCTGCAGCTCAGCCATATGCTGTAGCATATCAGTTTGATGATCCAGCAGCCGGAGCATCGACTCTTACCTTCTGTCTGCAAGCTTACGCCACCTATCATCTTCAGCCCGCCACTTGCTCTGTTCAGCCCGCGATTCATCCCACCACCTCTCCGCTCATTCATATTGTGCTTTTTTGCACTCTGACATTGACTGCCTCCACGCATTCTGCTGTGCCCTTTCAGCGTGGGAGGACATCTGGAGCTCTGTGAACATATCATCCCGAGTCCGCCGTTTTCTCCTTCCAATCTTCACTAGCCTCTGCGAAGGAGAAACATTTGCAGCTGGTGGAGGAGAAGGGAGAGGTGGTTAAAAAAGACACATTTTAGAGAACAATGGGTACACTCTTTCACGTTAAATTTTGCTGTTCACATTACACAGCACATGTGCTTTCGTTACAAGGTCGCATTTTTCCTCTTATATTGAGGGCCTGCCGGTTTGGTGTGAGAGATCACTCACGCAGTGCCAGGCAACAGATTTCAGCTTGCAGACAGCCATGGTAAGCCACAGTCTTTTGGCTTTTTTAACCTTCTTAACATGTGGGAATGGTTTCAAACAGTAGCGCCCTCATTTCCCATACCAAGGACCCACTGGGTTGGCCATTTAAAATGGGTTTGCAATGTAAAAAGAGGGGCTGCGGTTTCTGGGTTAACATGCAGCACAAGGCCAACTACCCCCCCCCCCCCCCCCCC
>NW_020701157.1:0-672 GCF_002925995.2 Terrapene triunguis | reverse complement strand
CCCCCCCACACCCAATTCTCTGGGATGATCACTTCACCCCTCTCCCCACCGCATGGCTAACAGCGGGGAACATTTCTGTTCAGCCGAGCAGGAACGGGCACCTCTGAATGTCCCCTTAATAAAATCACCCCATTTCAACCAGGTGACCATGAATGATATCACTCTCCTGAGGATAACAAAGGGAGATAAGGAATGGATGTTGTCTGCATCCCAGCAAACACCGGGACCATACGCTGCCATGCTTTGTTATGCAATGATTCCAGACTACGTGCTACTGGTCTGGCGTGGTAAAGTGTCCTATCATGGCAGACGGGATAAGGTAGCCCTCCCCAGAAACCTTTTGCAAAGGCTTTGGGAGTACATGAAGGAGAGCTTTCTGGAGATGTCCCTGGAGGATTTCCGCTCCATCCCCATACATGTTAACAGACTTTTCCAGTAGCTGTTCTGGCCACGATTGCCAGGGCAAATTAATCATTAATCATTAAACACGCTTGCTTTTAAACCATGTGTAATATTTATAAAGGTACACTCACCAGAGGTCCCTTGTGCACCCTCAGGGTCTGGGAGCTCGCCTTGGGTGAGTTCGGGGGTTACTGGTTCCAGGTCCAGGGTGATAAACATATCCTGGCTGTTGGGGAAACCGGTTTCTCTGCTTCCTTGCTGTGAGCTATC
>NW_020701156.1:0-2437 GCF_002925995.2 Terrapene triunguis | reverse complement strand
ACAGCCACCTTTGTTGATTTTAATTCCGTGTACCTGTACGCCATGTCATCAGTCGCCCCTCCCTCCCTCCGTCCGTCAGTTTCGTGCCTTTTTTCAGACCAGACGCCATAGCACTGGGATTATGTAGCCAGCTCAGATCACCGCAGCAATTATGAGCACTATGAACATCACGCGCATTGTCCTGGAGTTTATGCAGAGCCAGGACATGCCAAAGCAAAACCAGGACCAGCCGAGGAGGTGATTGCAGCGCGGCGACGAGAGTGATGAGGAAATTGACATGGACATAGACCTCTCACAAAGTACAGGCCACAGCAATGTGAAAATCATGGTGTAACTGGGGAAGGTTCATGGCGTGGAACGCCGATTCTGGGCCCGGGAAACAAGCACAGACTGGTGGGACCGCATCGTGTTGCAGGTGTGGGACGATTCCCAGTGGCTGCGAAACTTTCGCATGCGTAAGGGCACTTTCATGGAACTTTGTGACTTGCTTTCCCCTGCCCTGAAGCGCCAGAATACCAGGATGAGAGCAGCCCTCACAGTGGAGAAGCGAGTGGCGATAGCCCTGTGGAAGCTTGCAACGCCAGACAGCTACCGGTCAGTCGGGAATCAATTTGGAGTGGGCCAATCTACTGTGGGGGCTGCTGTGATCCAAGTTGCCAGGGCAATCAAAGACCTGCTGATATCAAGGGTAGTGACTCTGTCTGGGAAACATGCAGGTCATAGCGGATGGCTTTGCTGGAATGGGATTCCCAAACTGTGGTGGGGCGATAGACGAAACACATATCCCTATCTTGGCACCGGAGCACCAAGCCACCGAGTACATAAACCGCAAGGGGTACTTTTCAATGCTGCTGCAAGCCCTGGTGGATCACAAGGGACGTTTCACCAACATCAACGCGGGATGGCCGGGAAAGGTACATGATGCTCGCGTCGTCAGGCACTGGTCTGTTTCGAAAGCTGGAGGAAGGGACTTTCTTCCCGGACCAGAAAATAACCGTTGGGGATGTTGAAATGCCTATAGTTATCCTTGGGGACCCAGCCTACCTTAATGCCATGGCTCATGAAGCCGTACACAGGCAGCCTGGACAGTAGTCAGGACCTGTTCAACTACAGGCTGAGCAAGTGCCAAATGGTGGTGGAATGTGCATTTGGACGTTTAAAAGCGCGCTGGCGCAGCTTACTGACTCGGATAGACCTCAGCGAAACCAATATCCCCATTGTTATTGCTGCTTGCTGTGCACTCCACAATATCTGTGAGAGTAAGGGGGAGACATTTATGGTGGGGTGGGAGGTTGAGGCAAATTGCCTGGCCACTGATTACACGCAGCCAGACACCAGGGTGGTTAGAAGAGTACAGCAGGGCGCAGGGCGCATCAGAGAAGCTTTGAAAACCAGTTTTGTGACTGGCCAGGCTACGGTGTGAAACTTCTGTTTGTTTCTCCTTGATGAACCCTCCGCCCCCGCCCCCCGGTTCACTCTACTTCCCTGTAAACCAACCACCCCACCCTCCCCTCCCCCCTTCGAGCACCGCTTGCAGAGGCAATAAAGTCATTGTTACTTCTCATTCATGCATTCTTTATTAATTCCTCACACAACGAGGGGGATAATTGCCAAGGTAGCCCGGGATGGGTGGGGGATGAGGGAAGGAAAAGGACACACTGCAGTTTAAAACTTTAAAACTTTAACACTTATTGAAGGCCAGCCTTCCAATGCTTGGGCAATCATCTGGGGTGGAGTGACTGGGTGGCCGGAGGCCCCCCACTGTGTTCTTGGGCATCTGGGTCAGGAGGCAATGGGACTTGGTGAGGAGGGCTGTTGGTTACACAGGGGCTGTAGCGGCGGTCTCTGCTCCTGCTGCCTTTCCTGCAGCTCAACCATATGCTGTAGCATATCAGTTTGATGATCCAGCAGCCGGAGCATCGACTCTTACCTTCTGTCTGCAAGCTTACGCCACCTATCATCTTCAGCCCGCCACTTGCTCTGTTCAGCCCGCGATTCATCCCGCCACCTCTCCGCTCATTCATATTGTGCTTTTTTGCACTCTGACATTGACTGCCTCCACGCATTCTGCTGTGCTCTTTCAGCATGGGAGGACATCTGGAGCTCCGTGAACATATCATCCCGAGTCCGCCGTTTTCTCCTTCCAATCTTCACTAGCCTCTGCGAAGGAGAAACATTTGCAGCTGGTGGAGGAGAAGGGAGAGGTGGTTAAAAAAGACACATTTTAGAGAACAATGGGTACACTCTTTCACGTTAAATTTTGCTGTTCACATTACACAGCACATGTGCTTTCGTTACAAGGTTGCATTTTTCCTCTTATATTGATAGCCTGCCGGTTTGGTGTGAGAGATCACTCACGCAGTGCCAGGCAACAGATTTCAGCTTGCAGACAGCCATGGTAAGCCACAGTCTTTTGGCTTTTTTAACCTTCTTAACA
>NW_020701155.1:0-3461 GCF_002925995.2 Terrapene triunguis | reverse complement strand
CAGGATGCCGGGGGTGCAGGGCCCTGAGTCCCCCCATACTCCGTGACAACTGGTGGCAGCGGTGGGATCTACTGCACCCCGTGGACGGCGCTTCCTGCAGTAAGTGACTGGGGAGAAGTAAAACGAAGGGGGATTGACGGGGAGCAGGCATGCTGAAGAGTCAGAGAGAGATGGTTATCACCCCTGGGAGTGTGTGACCAGCGAGAAGGACTTTTGCAGTAACAGGGTCCCCCGGGGGATCGCAGCGAGTGGTCCCAGGGGCGGAGGAGTCTGCAGCTCGACCCTGGCAGAGAGGGGGTGACCTCGAGAAGGGCTGGCACACTAGGGGTCTCCCTGGAAACTGTGGGGAGCGGTGAGCACACAGGCCTGTGAGTGGCCAGCAGGAAGATGTATGCCAAGCGGCTTAAGAGCGACCTGGTGGAGCTGTGCAAGCAGAGGGGGGTGCGCGTTGGGAGGCTCACCAAAGAACAGCTCATTGCCCAGCTGGAGAAGGGAGATCGCGCGAATAAACTGATCCCTGTCTCTGAGGGAAGCAGCCTGGCAGATGCAGCGCAGGCCCCAGTGTCTGTCCCAGCTGGGAGTGGTCAGCCGGCTGCTGAGGGCTTCCAGAGACCCCTCCTTCCTATGCCTAGGGGAAGGGTGGGGAGGAGCCCAGCAAATACCGAGGGCGCCGTGACCCCCCCGGCCAGCAGGGGATCCTCCCGGCAACGCTCGCCGGCCAGCAGGGGATCCTCCCGGCCACGCGCAGCATCCGTGGAGCGGAATGGACTGGAATGGGAGAGAGAGCTAAAACTGAGAGAGCTGGGGGATCGTGAACAACAGAGACAGCATGAGCGGGAAGAACGGGAAAAACAGCGTCAGCATGAGCTGGAACTGGCCAGGCTGAAGAGCAGTGGGGCCCCAGCTGCGGTGAGTGAGGGGGGACCCAGGACTGCACGGAGCTTTGATAAGTGCATCCTGGCCCCACGTAAGGAGGGGGAGGATATGGATGGCTTCCTGGATGCCTTTGAGACGGCCTGCGAGCTACACCAGGTTGATCCTGCGGACAGACTCCGGGTTCTCACCCCCTTACTGGACCCCAAATCAGTGGCATTGTACCGCCAACTGGAAGAGGCGGAGAAAGGGAACTACGAACTATTCAAAAAGGCCCTGTTACGTGAGTTTGGGCTGACTTCTGAGATGTACCGGGAAAGGTTCCGGAGTCAGGATAAAACCCCTGAGATCTCATCCTGCAACTAGCCGTCCGCATGGAAGGATACTCCAGCAAGTGGGCTGATGGGGTCCAGACAAAGGAGGACCTGGTTAAACTGCTGGTATTGGAGCAACTGTATGAGCGGTGCCCATCCAACCTGAGGCTGTGGTTGGTGGACAAAAAACCAGAGAACCCGCGACATGCAGGCCGGCTGGCCGATGAGTTTGTGAAGAGCCGGTCAGGGGCTGGCAGGGAGGAGTCCCAAAGGAGCAGGCCCGCTGCGATGCAGAGAGAGAGTCACCCGGGTACCTCCCAAAAGGGGAATGTGGGGAATCCCCTCCCATGGGGAATGCCCAGGGTCAGGGACAACCGACCGGCTCGAGGGGACACATGGGACATGGTCTGCTATCACTGTGACCAGAGAGGTCACATACGGGCCCAGTGCCCCAGACTCAGGGACAGACTGAGCAGACCAGACCCACAGAGGGTTGACTGGGTAGACACCCAGCCGGGCGAGAGGCGGCACTCCCAGGGAAGGGGGGCTGGCAGAATACCACCTGCTAAGGAGGAAGGAGAGCTCCAGGCCAGCTCCTCTGGGGGGCTGGATGCTCCAGACTCAGGGTTTTTGGTTTATACGGTGGGCGCGGGGCAGTCCCTCCGGAGAGAGTACCTTGTTCCCCTGGAGGTGGATGGGAGGAAGGTCGATGGATACTGGGATACGGGCGCAGAGGTGACCCTGGTCCGGCCCGAGGTGGTGGCCTCAGGTCGGATAGTGCCCAACACCTTCCTGACTCTGACGGGGGTGGGTGGGACCCCATTCAAGGTACCTGTGGCGAGGGTATGCCTGAAGTGGGGGCCCAAGGAGGGCCCCAAGGACGTGGGGGTACACCCGTATTTGCCCACTGAGGTGTTGATGGGGGGGGGACCTGGAGGACTGGCCAAGCAACCCCCAGAATGCACTGGTTGTGACCCGCAGTCAGAGCCGGCAAGGAGCACTGCACCCTGACCTTGGGGAGGGTGCCTTGCCCAAGGCGCAGGACCCTAACCTGGTGGGGAGGGAATACCCAGGGACATGGCTCAGGGAGGCTGCGGCTTCAGACCCAGCCGGCGAGAGAGAACAGGTGGCCATCCCTGTCCCAGCTGCTGAGTTCCAGGCCGAGGTGCAAAAAGATCCATCCTTGCGGAAGATAAGGGACCTGGCCGACCTCGGTGCGGTACAGACCACGGGGAGAGGTGGCCGGAAAAGGTTCCTGTGGGAGAAGGGGTTCCTGTACCGAGAATGGGCTCCCCCAGGGAAAATGGAGTCAGGGGGGATCAGGAGGCAGCTGGTGGTACCCCAGAAGTATCGCCACCAGCTGCTGTACCGGGCCCATGACATTCCCCTCTCAGGGCACCAGGGAACCTGGCGTACCCAGCAGAGGCTGCTACGGAGCTTTTACTGGCCTGTGGTCTTTGTTACTGTCCGGCAGTACTGCCGATCCTGTGACCCCTGTCAGAGGGGAAGGAAGGCCCGGGACAAGGGGAAAACAGCTTCAGGACCCTTGCCCAGCATAGAGGAGCCTTTCCAGAGGGTGGCCAAGGGTAAAAGGGGGGCTCTGAACCAAGAGAGTCCGAAGCACAGACCTCCAGACTGGAGCGCTGGGAGAAGACCCCAGCCCAGTTGGAACCCCAGGGGTATTGGGGTGGGAAAAGGGCACAGGCCGCATAACCCTTCCCACATGTGAACTGCGAATGCCCTCGAGCACCCCCGACCTAAGGGGGGGCGTGAAACTGGAGGGGCCTGGTGTAATTCTCACCAAGGAATGGGAGGGATGCTGGGGCATCCATGGGAACGGGGGTAGGTTCGAACTTCCCCGAGTCACTGGCTGAAGTGACCCCGCTCAGTTCGGTCTCGAAGGGGGGAGATGTGACGAACTGAGACTGTTCTTACTGTGGTCTGTGAATGCTGACAGGGGAGTGTGGCTGGGATGGTCTACACTGGGGGATGGGAGACTGACTGAAAATACCTGAGCCTGTAACATGAGAACCCAGGAGGGGGCTGGGGCGAGGTGACACCTTTGCCCGGGAAACTGAACAAAGGCTGTGGGAGGGGTCGCTGAAGGCAGAGTCTCAGAAGCTGGCTAGTGACCTTGGCTGGAAGGCAGACAGGGTTCTGATCCCCTAAGGGGGCTAGGGTGCCCGGGGACCCCAAGATGAACCTGAGGGGGTCCTGTTGTCTGCGCCTGTAAGACCTGTCTTGGACTGCATTCCTGTCGTCTAAATAAACCTT
>NW_020701154.1:0-4106 GCF_002925995.2 Terrapene triunguis | reverse complement strand
TAGAATCAATTAAGGCAGGCTAATCAGGGCACCTGGGTTTTAAAAGGAGCTCACTTCAGTTTGTGGTGCGAGTGTGAGGAGCTGGAAGCAAGAGGCGTAAGGAGCTGAGAGTGAGAGGGTGTGCTACTGGAGGACTGAGGAGCACAAGCGTTATCAGACACCAGGAGGAAGGTCCTATGGTGAGAAGAAGGAAGGTGTTTGGAGGAGGCCATGGGGAAGTAGCCCAGGGAGTTGTAGCTGTCATGCAACTGTTACAAGAGGTACTATAGACAGCTGCAGTCCACAGGGCCCTGGGCTGGAATCCGGAGTAGAGGGCGGGCCTGGGTTCCCCCCAAACCTCCCAATTGACCTGGACTGTGGGTTCTTCCAGAGGGGAATGTCTCTGGGCTGTTCCCCCAACCCACATGGTGAATCTCTGAAGCAAGAAAATCCGCCGATAAGCGCAGGACCCACCAAGATAGAGGAGGAACTTTGTCACACTGGCATCAGGTGTTTGATCTTGGGGTGCACAGCGTGGCGGAAGAAGGAGGGAAAAATAAAAAAAAAAAGGGGGGGGGAGGGTTTATTTTTTTTCACCACAATGGATGACGTAGTGCGGGCACTGATACAAGCTACGGCAGCCAAGCAGGAGGCTACCCGTGTCCAGGCAGCCGCCCAACAGGGGGCAGTGCGGCTGCAGCAAGAGACTAATCGTCTGCTGATGGACCAGGCTGCTCAAGACAGAGCTATGTTGCGGGAACTGGTAAACCAGGTAAAGTCCCTTACAGAGCTGAATCACGGCCATGTTCGGACGCGGCTCATACGGGCCAGCCATTGGCTGCAGAAAATGACACGGGAGGATGATGTAGAGGCATACCTTCTGGCCTTTGAGAGGACAGCCCTACGGGAGGCCTGGCCTCGAGATCAGTGGTCTGGCATCCTTGCCCCATCTCTGTGTGGGGAGGCCCAGAAGGCCTACCATGATCTGCCTGAAGAGGCTTCGGCAGACTATCTCTGAAAGCAGAGATCCTGGCCAGATCTGGGGTAACGACAGCAGTGCGGGCCCAGAAGTATCACGGTTGGAGGTACCAGGAAGACAAAAACCCGCGGTCCCAATTGTATGACCTCATCCATCTGGCACGAAAGTGGTTGCAAACAGACTCCCGGAGTCCGGAAGAGATACTAGCAGTTCTGGTCATCGACCGATACGTAAGGGGACTACCACCAGACCTTCGTGTCTGGGTAAGCCAGAACGAACCCTCCACCTATGACGAGGTTGTCGCCCTGGTAGAGAGGCGAAGGACAGCGAGGGAGCTGACCCGACCAGTTAAGGAAGAGGCACCCCGAGTTAAACTAGCAGCACCAAGCCCTAAAGTTCGGGTGACTGGGCCACCAGGAGGGCCCAGGTGGAAAAAGAGAGAGGCTGAAGGCCCATCAGAGGCCACAAAGAGTCGGAGCACTGGGGTAGAAGAGGATCGTGATGTTAGACTGCCCAAACCAAGAGACCGGGGAACGCCTAGGGCTCCATACAGATGTTATGCCTGCGGGGAGTGGGGACACATAGCTGCACAGTGTCCCAATGCTGAGGGGCCTATGCAGTGTAACCTGGGGAACTGGACAGATCCATGCTCCCTAATCCACCTTGTGGGGGTCTCACTAACCCCACATATGTATACCAGACCAGTGAAACTAAATGGGGTAGGGACCACGGCACCGGTTGATTCGGGGAGTGCTATCACGCTTATCTCAGGGAAGCGTGTGAAGCGTAGTCAGCTGCTGCAGGCTAAACGTACGGGGATAACATGTGTCCATGGGACAGTTAGTTACTACCCCACCATCCCAGTAAAAATTGAGATCCAAGGGAACACTACTGAGGTAACAGCAGGTGTAGTCCCTAAACTCCCATACCCGGTGCTCATAGGGAGGGACTTCCCAGGGTTTGGAAACTTACTCCCAGTAGGGGGATTGGAGAAAGATTGGGATCCTAAAATTGGTGAGGTATCCACAGCAGACTGTCAACCCCCAATCTTCTCTGAAATATCCCCAGATTTGTTCTCCACTCCCAGACAGAGTAGAAAGACAAAAAGGGAAAGAAGGGCAGCTAAGGCCTTGGGAACCCGAATACTGACCCAAAGCCAGAGGGTCGCTCTTGTAGGTAGGCGGACCCGCGCAGCTGAAAAGGAGGCCACACAGGAGGGAGAAGCACCTGTGTCTGACCCCCACCCTAATGCTTCTGAACCAGTAGAGGCAACAGAGACTGGGCCCCTAGATCTTGGGCAGATTAGCCCCGGGAGAGGAAATTTTGGATGGGACCAGGCAGAAGACCCAAGGTATGGCAACATTAGGAAGGAGGTGACTGAAATAGATGGGGTCCCCGTGGAAGGAAAAACCCAGGGACCAGGACCCTACTTCATAATGAAGAAGGATCTCTTATACCGGGTTGCACCAGTACAGGGGCAGAAGGTACAGCAGATCCTAGTACCTCAAAAACACCAGAACGCTGTATTAAGTCTTGCTCATAGTCATCTTTTTGGGGGGCATTTGGGGGTAGAGAAGACCCTGGCACGAGTCCTACGATGGTTCTTCTGGCCTGGAGTACATGAAGAAGTGCGGAGGTACTGTGCCTCCTGCCCGGAGTGTCAGCTGCACAGTCCCCGTCCCCACTTGAGGGCACCTTTAGTACCCCTTCCCATCATAGAGGTCCCCTTCGAGCGAATAGCCATGGACCTAGTGGGACCCCTGGAGAAGACGGCTCGGGGCCACCAATATATACTTGTTGTTTTGGACTATGCTACTCGCTACCCAGAAGCCGTCCCCCCTGCGGAACACCGCCTCTAAAACTATAGCCAAAGAGCTGGTGGGGATCTTTGCCCAAATGGGGCTACCGAAGGAGATATTAACCGACCAAGGAACCCCATTTATGTCGAAGCTAATGAAGGACCTCTGTACGGTTCTCCATATACATACCTTGAGAACTTCGGTCTACCATCCGCAGACTGATGGGTTGGTAGAAAGGTTTAACTGAACCCTCAAGGCTATGATAAGGAAGGTGGTAAGTCGAGACGGGAAGGATTGGGACACCCTACTACCCTACCTTATGTTCGCTATCTGGGAGGTACCACAGGCCTCAACTGGGTTTTCCCCCTTTGAGTTGTTATACGGGCGTCACCCCCGTGGCATACTAGATATCGCCAAAGAGATCTGAGAAGAGGAACCCAATGAGGGGAGAAATATAATAGAGCATGTAATGCAGATGTGAGACCGGATAGCCCGGGTTACCCCTATTGTACGGGAACATTTGGAGAAGGCACAGGAGGCCCAGTGAACCCATTACAATCACCAGGCAAAAGTGCAACAGTTCCAACCAGGGGATTGGGTTATGGTGTTGGTACCCATGGCAGAAAGCAAGCTTCTGGCCCAATGGCAGGGGCCCTATGAGGTAGTTGAACCCGTGGGGGAAGTAACCTACAAGGTGTGGCAGCCAGGACGCAGAAAACAAGAACAGATTTATCACGTTAACCTTCTGAAACCCTGGCATGCACAAGAGGCATGCACAACAGTCCAAAAAGACCTAACCCAGGAAAACAAGCCTTCCAAACAGGTGAGAGTGTCTCCTGATTTAACACCAGACCAGAAGAATGAGGTGTCTGAGATGATCTTCCAGAACCAAGATGTGTTCTCGACAAAACCGGGTCGAACAACCGAGACACATCACCACATCGTCACGAACCCTGGGGCCAGAGTAACAATGAGGCCCTATCGGGTGCCAGCGGCAAAAAGGGAGGAAATAAAAGCAGATATAAAAAAAATGCTGGAGTTGGGGATCATTGAAGAATCCCACAGTCAGTGGTCCAGCCCAGTCGTGCTGGTGCCCAAACCTGATGGCACCACAAGATTTTGCAATGACTTCCGGCGACTAAACGAAGTATCCCAGTTCGATGCGTACCCCATACCTCGCATAGATGAGCTAGTGGACCGTCTGGGTAATGCCCGGTACTTGACTACCCTAGACTTGACAAAGGGGAACTGGCAGATTCCCCTTGCAGAAGACGCAAAGGAAAAGATTGCGTTCTCTACACCAGAGGGTCTTTTTCAATATACTGTCCTCCCTTTTGGACTACATGGGG
>NW_020701153.1:3859-7346 GCF_002925995.2 Terrapene triunguis | reverse complement strand
TAGTTGCTTTTCCTGTTGCACTCCACTCCACATCTTCCCCCTTTGGCATGTAAGCTGAATTTATTTTGCACACACATCAAATACAAATAGCTAAGAATTATACTGCTTTGCCACTTAAAGCCAATGTAAAATTCACTTTTGTTTACACCATGTTTGAATGTGGCCCAGACACTTCCAAGGGGGATGCCCCTGTTTTCTCCAGCTGTGAATTTGGTCCATGATGTATAATTAATATTAGCTGATAATATAATTTAAATAGAGTGTGTCCATCTTAGAGACAAAATGAAACGACTGTGTTGTTCTTGGTAGTGGTGTGTGGTTGTTGTTTTTGAATCATTTACATAAGAAACTTTCATTCCCCCATCTGAATATATATCTGTAGTCTGGAGCTAATAGGACTGCTGCCTCTTCCCTTCTCTTACTCAGGGAGATGAATCAATCATCTTGTCAGGATGCTGCTACTCTCCGCAGCAGCCCACTCACCACAGGCACCACATGCACCTTCCCTAGCAGCTAACTCAAAAAACTCACTTTTTTTTTATTATTAATGGAGATATCCTATCTCCTAGAACTGGAAGGGACCTTGAAAGGTCATTGAGTCCAGCCCCCTGCCTTCACTAGCAGGACCAAGTACTGATTTTGCCCCAGATCCCTAAATGGCTCCCTCAAGAATTGAACTCATAACCCTAGGTTTAGCAAGCCAATGCTCAAACCTCTGAGCTATCCCTCCCCCCACTGTCATTAACTATGTACAACAATTGAAGACTATCATCAGCCCTGATCCTGGCTATTAGGCTGGGATGCCATATTTATGGATCTCTTCAACATAATCTGGTGTTTGGTCAGAAAAAATAAAATTTACGTTTCTGCTTAAGCTCCCTATTATGCTCGAGCTAAGAGGCTAACACCCTTACAGGTAGACATGAATGGCTCATAGGAAGTACAGTGCATCATATTTATCCAAGACTAAGTCACTAAGAACTCTTCTTCTGACTGACGCATTCATTCAGTCAGGCAGTGAAAGTAAATAAGTGCCAGGTCACTGCCTTGCAAATTTATAGTACCACAGCAGATTCTTGTTTGGCCCAGGAGGTTATGTCATGTCCCTTGTTGAATGTCACATGACTCTAAAGAGGCAACCGACCCCTTCAGCCTTAAAAGATCCCTTGACAGAGCAGAACAAGAGTTATTTCTTGGGAGAATAGAAGAAAAAAGAGATTCCAACTTCCTGAGCTGTTGGGATCTCTGGAAATAAAATCATCAGGTCAAACTTCTGTGGGGGAGTCTCACCCACCCCTTCATTGGTTGCTATGTAACATTTGAGCCACGCACATTCCATACATGTTTGGGCAGTATTGCTATCATGTGCACGACAGAATTTACAAGCCCTAGCCCATTTGTCCTTGGTTTCTGTACACAAATGGGTTTTTGTATATGTAAAGTCTAACATTTAAATGCAAAATAATAGCACTCAAAAATACATATGCAAAGTTGTACCTGCACAAATGCAATCTGTGTTTTGAAAATCTGATTCTTAGAGTTCAAGCTACATGTTGGGAATACCAGGATTTGCCTTTGCCTCATTTGGGAATTAAAATAAAAGGATAAGAGATTAATAGCAAGGCCCTCTATGAAAATCAAAGGGTCACCTTCTCTTGGTAAATGATAATAAAAGGTTTTTGTTTGCGGGCATGAGACAAGTGCAGCTTCTCCCGTGGTAGGCCTTCTACAGAGCACTGGGCAGGATGTTGTTGAACCAGGCCCGGTCCCACAGACTGCAGCATTGATCACCAGTCTCCATGGTTTTGGACTCAGCTTATACGGATGTTACCTCACCGTGCACATCCTAAGGCTGGTTTACTGGCTTTTCTGAGACTGAGAGGAGTCTGAGGGACAGCAAAATAATATGTGCTCTCTTGGGGAGAGATCAATGCCACAGCCCACATACTGACTTCCTTTTCTCTGTTCTTTAAAGAAAGCCACCATCTTGAACAAACCTAGAGGGCACACAGATCTCCCTCTGATGTGAACCAAAACAGGACAGCTGGTACATATGATGTGTGGGCTGCTATGGAGGGAGAGGAGGCTCCACAAGCCGAGAAACAGGTTGGTACAACTATTTGACTCAGAAGGGGAAAGGAGGAGAATGTCAGGACCTGAGACATGGTCGGAGTAGGGGTAGTCAGACCTCGTGATCCTAGTGGTCGGAGTAGGGGTAGTCAGACCTCGTGATCAGAGTTAAAATCAGTATCCAGGATCCAAGACAGAGGTGAGAGCAGGAATCAGAATCCAGGAAGCAAGCCAGTGGTCATAGCAGGAATCAGAAACCAGGGATCAAACAGGAGTCAGGTCCAGTGCAGCAGCCAGTCAGGAAGCCCCTCAGTTGCTCAGACAACTTCCTATGCCTCCTTCTGGCCAATCGCTGGGGCTGGCCATCGTCCCCAATTAGGATCTTCGAGGGCAGGGCCTCTGCCAGGGGTCAGAGTTCTGTGAGCCTCTCATATGCAGTAGTGGTGGGTCAGCTTCCCAGGGGCAACCAGGGTGTGAAATCTGCCTGAGAACCTATGGGCCTTTACAGAGAAGCCAAATCACTGCAGAATGGGGAAGCTTCAGCAGATGAATGCTACTAATGTTCCCTTTAGCTGCACATTACACTATGGATTACATATACGCCACCAGTGGTTTTGATTATGGGTAGGATTGGAAAAGAAAAGATTTTTATCAGTAACGGTTGGTAAAAATTAATTTAACCATACACACACCAACCAACAAAAAAATATTTTCATCGATAACAGAAATTTACAGTTAAGCAAAGCAAGAAAAATGCAGCTTGAGAACTTATAAGTATTTGATTTAAGGATATTTACTTCATAGTATTTTGACAAGTGATGTTAACAATTGTATTTTAACAATTATAAAGCTTTAACTTTTTGAATCTCAATGTCTATGGTTATTAAAAAAATATTGTCTAGACCCTCCCCCAATTTCCTAGAACTGTGAAAATTTAAATTTAAATTGATAAAATAATTTTAAAATGCTTAAAACCAATAATTTTGTGCAATTGTGAAAATCAGGAAAACATGCTTAAAAATAAAAAATATTATCCATAAAAATTACAAAAAAAATTAAAATCAATTTCTGCCAAGCCTATTTATGGGCTAAAAATGTTACCTCCTGAACAGTATGGACAAAAGAACTGTGAAGTGAAACCCAGTAGTTCTGGCACTCTGATTGCAAGCAAGATATCTCCCAAACTGTAAAAGGGACCTCTAATGGCGAACATTTATTTATTATATGTCATTTCAAACTGTTTTTGTTGCATGCTTGTTTTATAATTCCTAGTTTATCTGCAAATGGTTTACATTTTGTTGGTTTTTAAGGAAAGAAAATACTATCTGTACATATTGTTTTCCGTCAGGAGATAAGAGAAACTCCTCCTTACTTGCATAGCAGTAAGCTCCTCAGAATTCCCCAGTAGTCAGAAAGA
>NW_020701153.1:0-3759 GCF_002925995.2 Terrapene triunguis | reverse complement strand
CGTGGGCTACAGCCCACTTCTTCGGATGCATATAGAGTGAAACATATTGAGGAGATATATATACACACATACAGAGAGCATGAACAGGTGGGAGTTGTCTTACCAACTCTGAGAGGCCAATTAAGTAAGTACATGCTCTCTGTATGTGGGTATATATATATCTCCTCAATATATGTTTCACTCTATATGCATCCGAAGAAGTGGGCTGTAGCCCACGAAAGCTTATGCTCTAATAAATTTGTTAGTCTCTAAGGTGCCACAAGTACTCCTGTTCTTTCTGACTACTGGGGAATTCTGAGGAGCTTACTGCTATGCAAGTGAGGAGGAGTTTCTCTTATCTCCTGATGGAAAACAATATGTACAGATAGTATTTTCTTTCCTTAAAAACCAACAAAATGTAAACCATTTGCAGATAAACTAGGAATTATAAAACAAGCATGCAACAAAAACAGTTTGAAATGACATATAATAAATAAATGTTCGCCATTAGAGGTCCCTTTTACAGTTTGGGAGATATCTTGCTTGCAATCAGAGTGCCAGAACTACTGGGTTTCACTTCACAGTTCTTTTGTCCATACTGTTCAGGAGGTAACATTTTTAGCCCATAAATAGGCTTGGCAGAAATTGATTTTAATTTTTTTTGTAATTTTTATGGATAATATTTTTTATTTTTAAGCATGTTTTCCTGATTTTCACAATTGCACAAAATTATTGGTTTTAAGCATTTTAAAATTATTTTATCAATTTAAATTTAAATTTTCACAGTTCTAGGAAATTGGGGGAGGGTCTAGACAATATTTTTTTAATAACCATAGACATTGAGATTCAAAAAGTTAAAGCTTTATAATTGTTAAAATACAATTGTTAACATCACTTGTCAAAATACTATGAAGTAAATATCCTTAAATCAAATACTTATAAGTTCTCAAGCTGCATTTTTCTTGCTTTGCTTAACTGTAAATTTCTGTTATCGATGAAAATATTTTTTTGTTGGTTGGTGTGTGTATGGTTAAATTAATTTTTACCAACCGTTACTGATAAAAATCTTTTCTTTTCCAATCCTACCCATAATCAAAACCACTGGTGGCGTATATGTAATCCATAGTGTAATGTGCAGCTAAAGGGAACATTAGTAGCATTCATCTGCTGAAGCTTCCCCATTCTGCAGTGATTTGGCTTCTCTGTAAAGGCCCATAGGTTCTCAGGCAGATTTCACACCCTGGTTGCCCCTGGGAAGCTGACCCACCACTACTGCATATGAGAGGCTCACAGAACTCTGACCCCTGGCAGAGGCCCTGCCCTCGAAGATCCTAATTGGGGACGATGGCCAGCCCCAGCGATTGGCCAGAAGGAGGCATAGGAAGTTGTCTGAGCAACTGAGGGGCTTCCTGACTGGCTGCTGCACTGGACCTGACTCCTGTTTGATCCCTGGTTTCTGATTCCTGCTATGACCACTGGCTTGCTTCCTGGATTCTGATTCCTGCTCTCACCTCTGTCTTGGATCCTGGATACTGATTTTAACTCTGATCACGAGGTCTGACTACCCCTACTCCGACCACTAGGATCACGAGGTCTGACTACCCCTACTCCGACCATGTCTCAGGTCCTGACATTCTCCTCCTTTCCCCTTCTGAGTCAAATAGTTGTACCAACCTGTTTCTCGGCTTGTGGAGCCTCCTCTCCCTCCATAGCAGCCCACACATCATATGTACCAGCTGTCCTGTTTTGGTTCACATCAGAGGGAGATCTGTGTGCCCTCTAGGTTTGTTCAAGATGGTGGCTTTCTTTAAAGAACAGAGAAAAGGAAGTCAGTATGTGGGCTGTGGCATTGATCTCTCCCCAAGAGAGCACATATTATTTTGCTGTCCCTCAGACTCCTCTCAGTCTCAGAAAAGCCAGTAAACCAGCCTTAGGATGTGCACGGTGAGGTAACATCCGTATAAGCTGAGTCCAAAACCATGGAGACTGGTGATCAATGCTGCAGTCTGTGGGACCGGGCCTGGTTCAACAACATCCTGCCCAGTGCTCTGTAGAAGGCCTACCACGGGAGAAGCTGCACTTGTCTCATGCCCGCAAACAAAAACCTTTTATTATCATTTACCAAGAGAAGGTGACCCTTTGATTTTCATAGAGGGCCTTGCTATTAATCTCTTATCCTTTTATTTTAATTCCCAAATGAGGCAAAGGCAAATCCTGGTATTCCCAACATGTAGCTTGAACTCTAAGAATCAGATTTTCAAAACACAGATTGCATTTGTGCAGGTACAACTTTGCATATGTATTTTTGAGTGCTATTATTTTGCATTTAAATGTTAGACTTTACATATACAAAAACCCATTTGTGTACAGAAACCAAGGACAAATGGGCTAGGGCTTGTAAATTCTGTCGTGCACATGATAGCAATACTGCCCAAACATGTATGGAATGTGCGTGGCTCAAGTGTTACATAGCAACCAATGAAGGGGTGGGTGAGACTCCCCCACAGAAGTTTGACCTGATGATTTTATTTCCAGAGATCCCAACAGCTCAGGAAGTTGGAATCTCTTTTTTCTTCTATTCTCCCAAGAAATAACTCTTGTTCTGCTCTGTCAAGGGATCTTTTAAGGCTGAAGGGGTCGGTTGCCTCTTTAGAGTCATGTGACATTCAACAAGGGACATGACATAACCTCCTGGGCCAAACAAGAATCTGCTGTGGTACTATAAATTTGCAAGGCAGTGACCTGGCACTTATTTACTTTCACTGCCTGACTGAATGAATGCGTCAGTCAGAAGAAGAGTTCTTAGTGACTTAGTCTTGGATAAATATGATGCACTGTACTTCCTATGAGCCATTCATGTCTACCTGTAAGGGTGTTAGCCTCTTAGCTCGAGCATAATAGGGAGCTTAAGCAGAAACGTAAATTTTATTTTTTCTGACCAAACACCAGATTATGTTGAAGAGATCCATAAATATGGCATCCCAGCCTAATAGCCAGGATCAGGGCTGATGATAGTCTTCAATTGTTGTACATAGTTAATGACAGTGGGGGGAGGGATAGCTCAGAGGTTTGAGCATTGGCTTGCTAAACCTAGGGTTATGAGTTCAATTCTTGAGGGAGCCATTTAGGGATCTGGGGCAAAATCAGTACTTGGTCCTGCTAGTGAAGGCAGGGGGCTGGACTCAATGACCTTTCAAGGTCCCTTCCAGTTCTAGGAGATAGGATATCTCCATTAATAATAAAAAAAAAGTGAGTTTTTTGAGTTAGCTGCTAGGGAAGGTGCATGTGGTGCCTGTGGTGAGTGGGCTGCTGCGGAGAGTAGCAGCATCCTGACAAGATGATTGATTCATCTCCCTGAGTAAGAGAAGGGAAGAGGCAGCAGTCCTATTAGCTCCAGACTACAGATATATATTCAGATGGGGGAATGAAAGTTTCTTATGTAAATGATTCAAAAACAACAACCACACACCACTACCAAGAACAACACAGTCGTTTCATTTTGTCTCTAAGATGGACACACTCTATTTAAATTATATTATCAGCTAATATTAATTATACATCATGGACCAAATTCACAGCTGGAGAAAACAGGGGCATCCCCCTTGGAAGTGTCTGGGCCACATTCAAACATGGTGTAAACAAAAGTGAATTTTACATTGGCTTTAAGTGGCAAAGCAGTATAATTCTTAGCTATTTGTATTTGATGTGTGTGCAAAATAAATTCAGCTTACATGCCAAAGGGGGAAGATGTGGAGTGGAGTGCAACAGGAAAAGCAACTA
>NW_020701152.1:0-1122 GCF_002925995.2 Terrapene triunguis | reverse complement strand
ACTTTGTTAGTTCCTCCTAGTTGTTGGGGTTTTTATATGTTGGGGGTGCAGGTTAGCAATGGAAGACTAACCAGAGTGAGTCTTGCAGAGAAAGAGCGAGATTTCCTTGCATGTAGGATGGAGGCAGATGTTCCAGGCATAAGTGGCAATGTCAGAAGAAGGAAAGAGATAGAAGGAGAAGTGAGATAGCAGAGGGGCACAAACTGGGGAGCAACAGGAAACTAGAGAGGAGAGGTTGGCAAGGGAAGAGCTTACTAAGAGCTCTTTGGATGTTTGAGGTCAAAGTACAGAAGCAAAGATCAGCACCCAGCACATCAATGGTGCAACAACAACAATGTTGAATAGGACTTCTTTAAACTAGGGATTCTAATGAGTGATGAGACAAACAATGAGTGTAAAATAATCACCCATATAAACCTTGATTCAAAATGCACAGCAGACTCAAACCATATACTTTTAGCAGTTGTCCTCTACACTGGGTGCTGTCAAATGGCTGCCCAGAAATCTTGTTTCTGAGGGGGCATTCTACAGGGAGCTTGCTATTTTATGCCACATGATTGGTGTGAATGGGCCACAGAAGCAGTGAGTGTCGGTGTGATCAGACTTGGGTATATTAACAGAGTACTTATTTGAACTGATCTGGAGAGCGAAAGCATGTCTGTGGTTCACTCAGGGCCAATTCTAATTAGACCCATTTCTGATTTGTGTAAACACTCCATCTTACAGAGATAGTCTTAGAAACCAAGAAAACAGAGGTGTCTCCAAATATATGTTTCAGTTTATGGGATAAGTAACTTGTTTATTATTAAGTGCAAACCTCAACTCGGCCTTAACTATGGAACTGCAACCATCTGTCCATAATAAACAAATCTGCATAGCACCCATCACTATAATCCTCAAAGCGCAAAAAGAGTAGTTTTTGCTGTTGCTGTAGTGCTTTGCTTTATAAACATTAATTATTCCCCACAACATTCCTTCAAGGCAGGTAATGTAAGTATTAATATCCTTTTGTACAAAGGAAAAAATGGCATACAATAGCCTTTTATCAAAGAGAGGATTTTATGGGGAGGTGGCGGTGCAGCTGAATATTTTATAGCATTAATCATTTTAAATATTTTGTCA
>NW_020701151.1:0-2182 GCF_002925995.2 Terrapene triunguis | reverse complement strand
GAAGTTTGGGATAGTCTTTAGTTCCTAGGCACTTCACTCCACAGTCTCGGACCAGCCCCCGAGAAAGCTCTGTGTCTTGCACAGATGAGTTTTACTCTATGGTAGAGCATTCCATTCAGGCAGAGGAGCATAATTGTTGACTATGGTCTTCATCCTGTACCTTTAGGCAGTCTTTCAGATACCCTGGGCCCAGACCATGGATTATCTTGACTGAGACCTTGAACTTGGTTAGAAATTCTATGGGCAGCCAGTGTAGGGAGTGAAGGACAGATTTGATGTGCTTCCAGTAGCCTGTGACACTGAAGAGAGACATTAGTGTTCTGGAGTTTCCTTATCATCAACCTGGGCTCATGATACACTGAATAGAGAGCCAGAGATACAGAGCTGTGCCAAAGCAAGGCCAGCTGAATCATACAGCCACGTGTAAGGTTGGGCACATCATTCACAATCTGATCAGAGATGGTGCTGGTTTTTCTGTTGAATAATCTTGCATTAATCAGCAGGAGCAGAAGTTTAGAGTCACTGTATGTTGTTGGGGCAGGAAACTAATTTTATGGGCCCCTTAGCCACTGACAGCTCCTGCCACTGTTCCTGATGTGGAGTGTATGTCTGTGTATGAGGTGGGTGTGAGGGAGGGAGAGTGAGGACACAGTGGCTTGGGGGAATATAGACTGAGGTTGTTGCAGGTAAAAGCATAGTATTATAGGCCTCTCTGTTATAGAAGTCCCGCTAGCAGTCTTTGCCACTGTCCCTTGGTAATGGCTAGGGCCTAGTCCTGGAATGCATGTGAGGAATGGAATAGAGGCCCTGCTGCAGGATTTTGTTGTTGTTGTTGTTTGTTTTAAAGTCATACAAGTCAGGCTGGGTTGAACACACAAGTGAACTGTCAGCTGTGACGGGATTTAGGAGGATATGGAAACAAAAAGGGAGGAGATTGGACTGGAAGGGGAGGAAGTTGCTTGCCTTGTTGGCTGTCCTGACTCTCCTCTCAGGCAAAGAAACCCAGTACTATTTCAAATGAGGAACTTCTGGCCCAATAGCCTCAGTCTTACAACTTCCCGGCATCCCACTGAGCCAAGATTGTGCTGCACATTCTGGGGTCTTCCAGCCATAGAATGTAGCAGATCATTCAATGCCAGGATTTAGCATCCTTCCTAACTTTAGCCACACCTTCAAAATCTGTCCCTCCACAGCTAGTGACAATGGGTTTTTGCTTCACTCACATTGCACACCACAGCGCATGCAAGTCAGTGAAAAGGCTGACAGACAGTACAATGAACTTGTGGCCAGCAAAAATGCAGCAAGAACTGAGGAGCACTGCAAGGGGCACAGGTGTGTGTGTGTGTGTGTGTGTGTGTGTGTGTGTGTGTGTGTGTGTGTGTGTGTGTGTGTGTGTGTGTGTGTGTGTGTGTGTGTGTGTGTGTGTGTGTGTGTGTGTGTGTGTGTGTACACACACAGACCAGGGCACAGCAGCTTCCAGAACTGAGCCCATCTGAGAATAACTGAAACAAACTAATGTTTCCTTAGTTCCATGGATTTTATGGGTTAACCTACATATTTCAAAATGATGTTTCTAACGAAACTGGGCTCTAGCGTGATGCTGCAGTTTATGTCGTGTTTTTATAAATAAGAGGATTTTTTAGATTGATCTGAGGAAGCTGTATTTTTCAAAGTGGCTTACACTGTAAGTGTACTTTACACTGTGCTAATGGACTTTTCTAATACAGCAGTTCTAATCCATTTTGTCTGCTATGGATGGTTATGTTTCTGCAAACTGGAGATAGTTCTGTTCCCATTTTCCATGTGGATTTGAATGAACATTAGTGACAGGTGAATGGAAATTCTGGAGGTTCAGTTCAGTTTGGATAAGCACCCAAACATTTGTGTTTGGGTTTACAAAACGGAACTGGGAATATTCTCATCAGAAAGCCTCTTGTGAGATTTCCAGCACTTCCTCTTTTCAGTCCAGAGCCCAGGAACCAGAAGGAGAATAAATATATATTGGTTTAAAAAAATCTGAATATTTTTAAATTTCTAGAAAGGTTTTGGTCATGGTCAGTCTGAGGGGTGAGGGGATATTCAGATGGTTTCTGACTGGTTCATTCATTCGTAGATAATGTATATTAATATAATGTTGAACTGTACCAGATGATGGGAATTCATAATATTTCCAACCTGCCTG
>NW_020701150.1:0-1396 GCF_002925995.2 Terrapene triunguis | reverse complement strand
GAAGTTTGGGATAGTCTTTAGTTCCTAGGCACTTCACTCCACAGTCTTGGACCAGCCCCCGAGAAAGCTCTGTGTCTTGCACAGATGAGTTTTACCCTATGGTAGAGCATTCCATTCAGCCAGAGGAGCATAATTGTTGACCATGGTCTTCATCCTGTACCTTTAGGCAGTCTTTCAGATACCCTGGGCCCAGACCATGGATTATCTTGACTGAGACCTTGAACTTGGTTAGAAATTCTATGGGCAGCCAGTGTAGGGACTGAAGGACAGATTTGATGTGCTTCCAGTAGCCTGTGACACTGAAGAGATGCATTAGTGTTCTGGAGTTTCCTTATCATCAACCTGGGCTCATGATACACTGAATAGAGAGCCAGATATACAGAGCTGTGCCAAAGCAAGGCCAGCTGAATCATACAGCCACGTGTAAGGTTGGGCACATCATTCACAATCTGATCAGAGATGGTGCTGGTTTTTCTGTTGAATAATCTTGCATTAATCAGCAGGAGCAGAAGTTTAGGGTCACTATATGTTGTTGGGGCAGGAAACTAATTTTATGGGCCCCTTAGCCACTGACAGCTCCTGCCACTGTTCCTGATGTGGAGTGTATGTCTGTGTATGAGGTGGGTGTGAGGGAGAGTGAGGACACAGTGGCTTGGGGGAATATAGACTGAGGTTGTTGCA
Organism: Terrapene triunguis; assembly: GCF_002925995.2. Classification (NCBI taxonomy): domain Eukaryota; kingdom Metazoa; phylum Chordata; order Testudines; family Emydidae; genus Terrapene; species Terrapene triunguis. The sequence goes on along the minus strand of NW_020701150.1, from coordinate 715 downwards.
GGTAAAAGCATAGTATTATAGGCCTCTCTGTTATAGAAGTCCCGCTAGCAGTCTTTGCCACTGTCCCTTGGTAATGGCTAGGGCCTAGTCCTGGAATGCATGTGAGGAATGGAATAGAGGCCCTGCTGCAGGATTTTGTTGTTGTTGTTGTTTGTTTTAAAGTCATACAAGTCAGGCTGGGTTGAACACACAAGTGAACTGTCAGCTGTGATGGGATTTAGGAGGATATGGAAACAAAAAGGGAGGGGATTGGACTGGAAGGGCAGGAAGTTGCTTGCCTTGTTGGCTGTCCTGACTCTCCTCTCAGGCAAAGAAACCCAGTACTATTTCAAATGAGGAACTTCTGGCCCAATAGCCTCAGTCTTACAACTTCCTGGCATCCCACTGAGCCAAGATTGTGCTGCACATTCTGGGGTCTTCCAGCCATAGAATGTAGCAGATCATTCAATGCCAGGATTTAGCATCCTTCCTAACTTTAGCCACACCTTCAAAATCTGTCCCTCCACAGCTAGTGACAATGGGTTTTTGCTTCACTCACATTGCACACCACAGTGCATGCAAGTCAGTGAAAAGGCTGACAGACAGTACAATGAACTTGTGGCCAGCAAAACTGCAGCAAGAACTGCAGTTGCAATAAGGCAAGAAGAGGAGCACTGCAAGGGGCATAGGTGTGTGTGTGTGTGTGTGTGTGTGTGTGTGTGTGTGTGTGTGTGTG
>NW_020701149.1:0-1396 GCF_002925995.2 Terrapene triunguis | reverse complement strand
GAAGTTTGGGATAGTCTTTAGTTCCTAGGCACTTCACTCCACAGTCTTGGACCAGCCCCCGAGAAAGCTCTGTGTCTTGCACAGATGAGTTTTACCCTATGGTAGAGCATTCCATTCAGCCAGAGGAGCATAATTGTTGACCATGGTCTTCATCCTGTACCTTTAGGCAGTCTTTCAGATACCCTGGGCCCAGACCATGGATTATCTTGACTGAGACCTTGAACTTGGTTAGAAATTCTATGGGCAGCCAGTGTAGGGACTGAAGGACAGATTTGATGTGCTTCCAGTAGCCTGTGACACTGAAGAGATGCATTAGTGTTCTGGAGTTTCCTTATCATCAACCTGGGCTCATGATACACTGAATAGAGAGCCAGATATACAGAGCTGTGCCAAAGCAAGGCCAGCTGAATCATACAGCCACGTGTAAGGTTGGGCACATCATTCACAATCTGATCAGAGATGGTGCTGGTTTTTCTGTTGAATAATCTTGCATTAATCAGCAGGAGCAGAAGTTTAGGGTCACTATATGTTGTTGGGGCAGGAAACTAATTTTATGGGCCCCTTAGCCACTGACAGCTCCTGCCACTGTTCCTGATGTGGAGTGTATGTCTGTGTATGAGGTGGGTGTGAGGGAGAGTGAGGACACAGTGGCTTGGGGGAATATAGACTGAGGTTGTTGCAGGTAAAAGCATAGTATTATAGGCCTCTCTGTTATAGAAGTCCCGCTAGCAGTCTTTGCCACTGTCCCTTGGTAATGGCTAGGGCCTAGTCCTGGAATGCATGTGAGGAATGGAATAGAGGCCCTGCTGCAGGATTTTGTTGTTGTTGTTGTTTGTTTTAAAGTCATACAAGTCAGGCTGGGTTGAACACACAAGTGAACTGTCAGCTGTGATGGGATTTAGGAGGATATGGAAACAAAAAGGGAGGGGATTGGACTGGAAGGGCAGGAAGTTGCTTGCCTTGTTGGCTGTCCTGACTCTCCTCTCAGGCAAAGAAACCCAGTACTATTTCAAATGAGGAACTTCTGGCCCAATAGCCTCAGTCTTACAACTTCCTGGCATCCCACTGAGCCAAGATTGTGCTGCACATTCTGGGGTCTTCCAGCCATAGAATGTAGCAGATCATTCAATGCCAGGATTTAGCATCCTTCCTAACTTTAGCCACACCTTCAAAATCTGTCCCTCCACAGCTAGTGACAATGGGTTTTTGCTTCACTCACATTGCACACCACAGTGCATGCAAGTCAGTGAAAAGGCTGACAGACAGTACAATGAACTTGTGGCCAGCAAAACTGCAGCAAGAACTGCAGTTGCAATAAGGCAAGAAGAGGAGCACTGCAAGGGGCATAGGTGTGTGTGTGTGTGTGTGTGTGTGTGTGTGTGTGTGTGTGTGTGTG
>NW_020701148.1:0-1396 GCF_002925995.2 Terrapene triunguis | reverse complement strand
GAAGTTTGGGATAGTCTTTAGTTCCTAGGCACTTCACTCCACAGTCTTGGACCAGCCCCCGAGAAAGCTCTGTGTCTTGCACAGATGAGTTTTACCCTATGGTAGAGCATTCCATTCAGCCAGAGGAGCATAATTGTTGACCATGGTCTTCATCCTGTACCTTTAGGCAGTCTTTCAGATACCCTGGGCCCAGACCATGGATTATCTTGACTGAGACCTTGAACTTGGTTAGAAATTCTATGGGCAGCCAGTGTAGGGACTGAAGGACAGATTTGATGTGCTTCCAGTAGCCTGTGACACTGAAGAGATGCATTAGTGTTCTGGAGTTTCCTTATCATCAACCTGGGCTCATGATACACTGAATAGAGAGCCAGATATACAGAGCTGTGCCAAAGCAAGGCCAGCTGAATCATACAGCCACGTGTAAGGTTGGGCACATCATTCACAATCTGATCAGAGATGGTGCTGGTTTTTCTGTTGAATAATCTTGCATTAATCAGCAGGAGCAGAAGTTTAGGGTCACTATATGTTGTTGGGGCAGGAAACTAATTTTATGGGCCCCTTAGCCACTGACAGCTCCTGCCACTGTTCCTGATGTGGAGTGTATGTCTGTGTATGAGGTGGGTGTGAGGGAGAGTGAGGACACAGTGGCTTGGGGGAATATAGACTGAGGTTGTTGCAGGTAAAAGCATAGTATTATAGGCCTCTCTGTTATAGAAGTCCCGCTAGCAGTCTTTGCCACTGTCCCTTGGTAATGGCTAGGGCCTAGTCCTGGAATGCATGTGAGGAATGGAATAGAGGCCCTGCTGCAGGATTTTGTTGTTGTTGTTGTTTGTTTTAAAGTCATACAAGTCAGGCTGGGTTGAACACACAAGTGAACTGTCAGCTGTGATGGGATTTAGGAGGATATGGAAACAAAAAGGGAGGGGATTGGACTGGAAGGGCAGGAAGTTGCTTGCCTTGTTGGCTGTCCTGACTCTCCTCTCAGGCAAAGAAACCCAGTACTATTTCAAATGAGGAACTTCTGGCCCAATAGCCTCAGTCTTACAACTTCCTGGCATCCCACTGAGCCAAGATTGTGCTGCACATTCTGGGGTCTTCCAGCCATAGAATGTAGCAGATCATTCAATGCCAGGATTTAGCATCCTTCCTAACTTTAGCCACACCTTCAAAATCTGTCCCTCCACAGCTAGTGACAATGGGTTTTTGCTTCACTCACATTGCACACCACAGTGCATGCAAGTCAGTGAAAAGGCTGACAGACAGTACAATGAACTTGTGGCCAGCAAAACTGCAGCAAGAACTGCAGTTGCAATAAGGCAAGAAGAGGAGCACTGCAAGGGGCATAGGTGTGTGTGTGTGTGTGTGTGTGTGTGTGTGTGTGTGTGTGTGTGTG
>NW_020701147.1:0-1763 GCF_002925995.2 Terrapene triunguis | reverse complement strand
TGTTGCTTTTTACAGATTCAGACTAACACGGCTACCCCTCTGATACTCGATACCATGCAAGGCACTGCATTTAGCCGTATGGAATGGAAATCTATCAACCTCATGAAGAAACTTGCACAAATACAGACAGATATCATCTTCCTTTCCAAATGCAAACGGATGGACATCATACCTAATGGACTGAAGGTGAAAAATCCCTTGCTATCTACATACTGCACAGACCACAGTGAGAGATTATGCCATACATTATCAAAGAAACTGAGGAACCACCTGATCAGCATCCTATACAGCAAACAGAAAAACATCAAGAAAGAGCTCTCCAACCTGGAGACTTTCATAAATAACCAACCCTCCACACAAATGGACTTTACTAAAATAAGACAGGAGATCTACATTACACACTTCATCTCTCTACAAAGGAAAAAGGACCGTAAGCTGTCTAAAATCCTACCTGCCACATGGGGCCACAACAGGGGTACCCCTAACTCACCCAGCAATATCGTCAATTTATCCAGCTACACACTCAACCCAGCAGAAGAGTCTGTCCTATCTCGGGGACTCTCCTTTTGCCCCAGCACCCCCACGAACATGATACAGTTCTGTGGTGATCTGGAAGCCTACTTTCGCCGCCTCCGACTCAAAGAATACTTTCAAGATAACACTGAACAGCGCACTGATACACAGATACCCTCCCACCAACAACACAGGAAGAAGAACTCCACATGGACTCCTCCTGAGGGTCGAAATGACAGTCTGGACCTATACATAGAATGCTTCCGCCGACGTGCACAGGCAGAAATTGTGGAAAAACAACATCGCCTGCCTCATAACCTAAGTCGTGCAGAACGCAATGCCATCCACAGCCTCAGAAACCACCCTGACATTATCATCAAAGAGGCTGATAAAGGAGGTGCTGTTGTCATCATGAACAGGTCTGACTACCAGAAGGAGGCTGCCAGACAACTCTCCAATACCAAATTCTACAGGCCACTTTCCTCAGATCCCACTGAGGAATACACTAAGAAACTGCACCATCTAGTCAGGACACTCCCTACACTAACACAGGAACAAATCAACATACCCTTAGAGCCCCGACCGGGGTTATTCTATCTACTACCCAAGATCCACAAACCTGGAAATCCTGGACGCCCCATCATCTCGGGCATTGGCACTCTCACTGAAGGACTGTCTGGATATGTGGACTCCCTACTCAGACCCTACGCCACCAGCACTCCCAGCTATCTCCGTGACACCACAGATTTCCTGAGAAAACTACAATGCATTGGTGACCTCCCAGAAAACACCATCCTAGCCACCATGGATGTAGAGGCTCTCTACACAAACATCCCACATACAGATGGAATACAAGCTGTCAGGAACAGTATCCCTGATGATGACACAGCACAACTTATTGCTGAGCTCTGTGACTTTATCCTCACGCACAATTATTTCAAATTTGGTGACAATATATACCTCCAGACCAGTGGCACCGCTATGGGCACCCGCATGGCCCCACAATATGCCAACATTTTTATGGCTGACCTGGAACAACGCTTCCTCAGCTCTCGTCCACTCATGCCCCTTCTCTACCTACGCTATATTGATGATATCTTCATCATCTGGACCCATGGGAAAGAGACCCTGGAAGAATTCCACCATGATTTCAACAGCTTCCACCCCACCATCAACCTCAGCCTGGACCAATCTACACGGGAGGTCCACTTCCTAGACACCACCGTACAAATAAGCGATGGCCACATTAA
>NW_020701146.1:0-1800 GCF_002925995.2 Terrapene triunguis | reverse complement strand
TTAATGTGGCCATCGCTTATTTGTACGGTGGTGTCTAGGAAGTGGACCTCCCGTGTAGATTGGTCCAGGCTGAGGTTGATGGTGGGGTGGAAGCTGTTGAAATCATGGTGGAATTCTTCCAGGGTCTCTTTCCCATGGGTCCAGATGATGAAGATATCATCAATATAGCGTAGGTAGAGAAGGGGCATGAGTGGACGAGAGCTGAGGAAGCGTTGTTCCAGGTCAGCCATAAAAATGTTGGCATATTGTGGGGCCATGCGGGTGCCCATAGTGGTGCCACTGGTCTGGAGGTATATATTGTCACCAAATTTGAAATAATTGTGCGTGAGGATAAAGTCACAGAGCTCAGCAATAAGTTGTGCTGTGTCATCATCAGGGATACTGTTCCTGACAGCTTGTATTCCATCTGTATGTGGGATGTTTGTGTAGAGAGCCTCTACATCCATGGTGGCTAGGATGGTGTTTTCTGGGAGGTCACCAATGCATTGTAGTTTTCTCAGGAAATCTGTGGTGTCACGGAGATAGCTGGGAGTGCTGGTGGCGTAGGGTCTGAGTAGGGAGTCCACATATCCAGACAGTCCTTCAGTGAGAGTGCCAATGCCCGAGATGATGGGGCGTCCAGGATTTCCAGGTTTGTGGATCTTAGGTAGTAGATAGAATAACCCTGGTCGGGGCTCTAAGGGTATGTTGATTTGTTCCTGTGTTAGTGTAGGGAGTGTCCTCAGCAGATGGTGCAGTTTCTTAGTGTATTCCTCAGTGGGATCTGAGGAAAGTGGCCTGTAGAATTTGGTATTGGAGAGTTGTCTGGCAGCCTCCTTCTGGTAGTCAGACCTGTTCATGATGACAACAGCACCTCCTTTATCAGCCTCTTTGATGATAATGTCAGGGTGGTTTCTGAGGCTGTGGATGGCATTGCGTTCTGCACGACTTAGGTTATGAGGCAGGCGATGTTGTTTTTCCACAATTTCTGCCTGTGCACGTCGGCGGAAGCATTCTATGTATAGGTCCAGACTGTCATTTCGACCCTCAGGAGGAGTCCATGTGGAGTTCTTCTTCCTGTGTTGTTGGTGGGAGGGTATCTGTGTATCAGTGCGCTGTTCAGTGTTATCTTGAAAGTATTCTTTGAGTCGGAGGCGGCGAAAGTAGGCTTCCAGATCACCACAGAACTGTATCATGTTCGTGGGGGTGCTGGGGCAAAAGGAGAGTCCCCGAGATAGGACAGACTCTTCTGCTGGGTTGAGTGTGTAGCTGGATAAATTGACGATATTGCTGGGTGAGTTAGGGGTACCCCTGTTGTGGCCCCATGTGGCAGGTAGGATTTTAGACAGCTTACGGTCCTTTTTCCTTTGTAGAGAGATGAAGTGTGTAATGTAGATCTCCTGTCTTATTTTAGTAAAGTCCATTTGTGTGGAGGGTTGGTTATTTATGAAAGTCTCCAGGTTGGAGAGCTCTTTCTTGATGTTTTTCTGTTTGCTGTATAGGATGCTGATCAGGTGGTTCCTCAGTTTCTTTGATAATGTATGGCATAATCTCTCACTGTGGTCTGTGCAGTATGTAGATAGCAAGGGATTTTTCACCTTCAGTCCATTAGGTATGATGTCCATCCGTTTGCATTTGGAAAGGAAGATGATATCTGTCTGTATTTGTGCAAGTTTCTTCATGAGGTTGATAGATTTCCATTCCATACGGCTAAATGCAGTGCCTTGCATGGTATCGAGTATCAGAGGGGTAGCCGTGTTAGTCTGAATCTGTAAAAAGCAACAGAGGGTCCTGTGGCACCTTTGAGACTAACAGAAGTAT